>NC_142992.1:5316973-5629736 GCF_061535395.1 Colias eurytheme | reverse complement strand
AATTTTTGTGCTGCTGTGTCGAACCTCGTAATTATACGTTCTTGTTTTACAGTAATAATCTTTCAGTTCATTTGATGATGATGAAATGTGTTTTATAATATCGTAGTATAGTTTTTTAGATATTCATTGATCGGAATTTATTTTCAATTTTATTTTCATGAAACGTGTTATGGGGCTCGTTGTCACAAATTTTCGGGGGCTGGTTGTCACCTATCAACCAGCCCCCTGTATGCGAGATGACTTTAATTGCGTTTTGAGGTTGTTTGTTTTAGCCGTAAATTTTCAATCAACACCGGAAAATCACCCTAACAAACCTGCTGGAAGTCCATCTGTCCTTGATGACTCTATATTGACTCACGATTATTATTGTTTGCTAAAATTGTGATTGATTAATATTCAGACTGAAATAAAGACCGTAGACACGGTTTCATTTGGTTAAGAGTTCTTAATTAAAAATTATTCCGTAAAATTATAAGATCAAAGTGTGACTTTCTATTTATAAATTGCCTGTTATTTAGTACGTGACTACCTACCCTAGGCATTGTGACAACCATGCCTGACCTAACCCCGGGGTTATAAGTCACATTTTTCTTTAGAGTGAAAATACAAAATATTTCTACAACTGATAATATTACACAAAAATACGTTTATTTATTTTGTAACAGAATAATTACACTATCTTTTGATATACAAATATCATTCCTAAACAACGTATTTTGGAAGTTACATAAAAAAAGATAAAAATGTGACTTTCATCCCCGCTCTCCCCTAAATGCGATAGTTTGGATGTTTCTCTTTCACGCAAAAACTGCTGAACTTATTTTCACGAAATTTACTATGTAACTTAGATTTCATGAAATTTAGTACATAATATATAAATTGGGTAACTTTGATTAACACAGGATAGTTTTTATCCCAGAAAGCTTACAGGAACGGGACCTATGCGGGCTTTTCTATGAAAAAGCGGGCGAACCCGCAGGCGTGAGCTAGTTAGTAACTAAATTATTATTCTGTGCCTATAATGCTCAAATTAGACAGCAAAGTTTTATTTAATCATCCAAGTTAGACATTCAAAGATTTAAATTGATGCGATTATTAGGCCCTTTAAACTTATCTGTAAGAACTTGTAAAGGTCTGAGTACAATGTCAAGAGGGTCAAAAGGCAATAAAATTGTTATCTGATTGACAGATTAGTCAATCCTATGTGAGGTCGATAAGATTAGAATTACATGTAAGTTCACATCATTCGTAAGTATTTCAATACTATTTTAATAGTTTGTACAAGGTGGCTCACAAGGTATTTAATTCTTTCATAAGCGTTCCCTTAGAGCAGTTGTGTACATGTATAATAGGGGCCATTACTGTATGTAGTTATGTACCATGAATGACTTAGGTTTCGTACGTAGTATTAATAATGGTAAGTTATGTACCATGAATGACTTAGGTTTCGTACGTAGTATTAATAATGGTAAGTTATGTACCATGAATGACTTAGGTTTCGTACGTAGTATTAATAATGGTAAGTTATGTACCATGAATGACTTAGGTTTCGTACGTAGTATTAATAATGGTAAGTTATGTACCATGAATGACTTAGGTTTCGTACGTAGTATTAATAATGGTAAGTGCTGTACCATGAATGACTTAGGTTTCGTACGTAGTATTAATAATGGTAAGTTATGTACCATGAATGACTTAGGTTTCGTACGTAGTATTAATAATGGTAAGTTATGTACCATGAATGACTTAGGTTTCGTACGTAGTATTAATAATGGTAAGTTATGTACCATGAATGACTTAGGTTTCGTACGTAGTATTAATAATGGTAAGTTATGTACCATGAATGACTTAGGTTTCGTACGTAGTATTAATAATGGTAAGTTTTACAAAACATATATCGTGATAACAGAGCTTACAATGACATAGATATAAAATTTTCTTTTCATGTAATTCAAAACATTATTTTATTGATTAACTATATTATATGTATTATGCAACAGGCAATGGCCTGTTGCATAATACATATAATATTTAAATTTAAATTTTATTTTTAATAAATTTTAATTTTATTTTTTAAATATTTTGACCTATTTCAAGATGTTAGGGAAAATAATTGCAATAATACTATAGAAGGAGATGTTAGTCTAAAAATTTCAACAATCTTTTTGGATGACATAGATTATTATAACGTTCAAGCGTTGTCACATTCAGTACTTATACATCTACGATGTTAGATACAATGTTTTATGCAATAACTGATATTATCAAATCGAGAACTTGCTCCTGTACATGGGAACTGAATTGAATTTTTAAGAAGCGACATGTGTACGTTGTTACGTGGTAGGTACATGTTTGATTTTTATTGTTTCGCATGTAAAAAGTTTCTCTCATTATTCCGGAAATATCAGCTTTTTACTGTATAATTATCTTCAAAGTTAAAAACGAATGTTCCGTATTATATACAGTTGGGAGATATGTCTACTTTTTTAATAATAGGAAGTAGAGAAGCTACCTATAATTCACAATAATTTTTGTAAAAAGCATTTGATTAATTCCGACTCATCAAACAAAATAGCACTTATTGAAACAGAAGAAAAAATATGGTATGTCTGTCAAAAACATTATGCCTACGTATTTTAGTTGATACTTTTACCTGTAAGCATTTTAGCGGCGACAGTGATGGTCTCCCCTCCAAGCATATCCAGGTGGGCAACATGGACCCTGCCGAAAGCTCCACTTCCTATTAGAGCCCCCAGATGCACTCGTGATCTGCTGACCTCCCACTCGTCGCTGTCATCGCCTGGCTAAGAAAGAATTTTTTTTTAATATTTCGTTTCATTTACATATTCTGTAGATTTTACGCCCGAGGCTTTACTCGCGTGCACTCTCTACTTAACATTATCGTTTAATAGCCATAGCTGATATTTTTCTATTACATTCTTTCATCTCAATTTTATTTTCAAGCCAATGCCCTTTTCTAAGGTTTAGGTTGCATTAAAAGCGGTGTGTATTTATATTAGTTGTACGTATTTTAAAGATGCATTCAAATAAAATTTGTAACAAAACTTAAATAATAAACGGTAAGTAAATAATGATCTACAGAATAATACAACAACAAAATAAGGCTAAACAATAAAGGTGATCCCTAAGGAATCCTACACATCACATATGCGACGAAACCCTTCGCTTTTGTCGTGAGCATTTGTTTATCTAATTATTTTCAGTAAGTTCTGTTTCTACCGCAAAAACTTTTTCATTTAGCTTGTAAAAAAGTTATCTTACTGATAAAATTCCTTGCTTGTAAGAACTCCTGTTACTCTAGTAACAAGTCTTGCCGGTATATTGGTGAATTCTAAAAACGTTTTTTTTTTTACGTCACAGATGTTCACCGAGTGATTTCCCCTTTTAATGGCATCACGCTTCACAGACTACACACTTCAATGTGTATTTTTAAGTATTGTAGCATATAAGTATTGTATAAATTGTTTTTCATTATGTACGTGTGAGGCTATGTGTCATTAAATAAACGTTTTTTTCTTTCTTTCTTTCTTTCTAAAAATATTTACCTCAAACTCCTTATGAACGTAAAGTGGACTTTCCTCCATCTGGCCCCTTGTGACGTTTCCCTCGTTTCTATAAAAATAAGCTTTGATAAGTTCAATAAAAATAGAACGACGCAAATCCTGTTAAATTTAATACATTAATGTCAAAAAGAGGAGATATTTCTAAGGATATACCTATATAGACATATTTCCTTTTTGTAGCCTCCGATTTCCAAATCAAATGAAATCACTGTACGGAATTCGGTTACAAAGGCTTTTTGCATTCATTTATGTCACTTTATGTATTACTCAAATTCCACCTTATCGGTGTGTTACAATTTCTTTAATGTAAATCGTATTGTATAACCTATATTACATACAAATAAGTGCATAACTAAAGGTATTTGCTTTCGTGATTCCTTATTAATTTGCGATTTTTAATCTTCTCTTATATATAAAAATGAATCGCAAAATGTGTTGGTAAGCGCATAGCTCGAGAACGGCTGAACCGATTTCGATAATTATTTTTTTATTATATTCCTTGAAGTACCAGGATGGTTCTTATGTAGAGAAAACATAAATATGTACCACGAGCGAAGCCGAGGCGGACTAGTTAATTATATAAACTTAATCTACAATACAACTTACAAGTCAAAATATGTAAACGCAATTCATATAAAATCCCGTTTGATGTATGATGAAGTATACATGTATGTATTGTGTGTGTATGTATAAAAATAAAAATAATTAAACATATTCTCGATTGCAATCGACACGTTTCAATCCGGGACAAACGTGAAGCCGTAAACAGAAGTGATAAAATTATAGGATAGTTATCTCGATCATATATTGCTCAATTGTAACTACTGACTAGCTAGTCAGCTGGTCACGCTGCACGCATGGTGTTTTGCGAAATAGTAAAGACGGGTAGCTTTCGCACAAATGATGTGGTAACTACGTAAATATCTACATACTATTATGATTTTCGAATGTCTTTTTTCATGTGATGTTCTATTTTGTTACTTTTTAACACGTTCATGATTTTGTATCAGTGAAACAGAACATTACTTATATTTTTTTAAAATATCGTATAAGATTTAAAATTAAATAACAAGAAATTCCAAGTAAACTTTCACTTTTACATCGTTTTACCTATTAATGGAATCAAATTATGTATTTATTATAAGTGACCAATGCTATTTTTATACATCCGGAAGTGGAGCAGCTAGTTATAATAAATTAAACTTTACATTAAATGCGTTATCATTTGTTAATTATTCCTTTAAAAATTCGATGATATATAGTAGAAACAGATCAAAATTCGCATTTTAAATATATAAGTATGGCAAAAATCACACCATAAATATGTCATAGGTCACATTGTGCGACCCTAATGACGTAATATTTTATGTAAACCGTGATTTACCCACTAGCCGTTCACACGGATGAACAATTTTAATAAAATTCACCTCAATTAGTTACTAGAAAATAAACCTTAATATCATAGGAATACGAGCTCTAAAATTCTTAGAACTGAAAGCTTATTTTGGTCACTTTCATATCATACACTCATTATTGTGGGAAATTGGACTTTACTTGATTGAATTAGAGTTATAATTAAAGAAGTACTAAAGCAATTGTGTTTTCGTAAACTATTTTTAATTTGACTGCTTTCAAGACCCACACTTAGATTAAAGAAATTAATCTGAAAAGACTAATCTGTTTTTACATTTTAAATAATTTTATTTGAGATTTTAATTACTTTTATATTGAAGGACAAGAGTAATATCGCAGTTAAAAATAAAAATTAAAAATGTTCTTTAAAATACTAACTAAATCGTTTATGTGAAAGTCATAATATTAATAGCAAAGCTGATAATTATGCAAAAATATATGTTCAAAAGAGAGGTCAACATTTTTGTACGTATCAAGTAATTGTTCATTATTTATCTTTTTATTATGCAAATTCGCATCTATCTTGAAATAATTAAAACAAACATACTCATGGCCGGTATGTCTTAACCAGGCAACGATTAGCCAATTAACTTTCCTGGAACAACATTTCACAGCTAAGATGATTTATTAATCAATTCGTAGATAATTTTTTCTTCTAACTGTATAAGTATAATTGGCCAACTAAATGCAGTCCTGTCTATAATCAGACTCATCAATTTAGACCATAATTAACATAGGTAATCTTCGGCCCAATAAAGGTAATTTAAGTTCAAGACTTTCAAGTATTACGAATGCAATGGACATAAGTATGACCAAATACGGTATAAATATCTAGATCGGTACCATTCACTTGCCCTTTGACTTGACGCATCGCTATTTATCGAAAACAACCTTAGCGAAACGACTGTGCGAAATATAAAAGTATTACAACATCGTACCTTAATCTATAAGTACTAATATTATAAATCTGAAGAGTTTGTTAGTTTGTTTGGTCCGATTTATAAAATTCCTTCAGTATTAGATATAGGCTGTATATCATCACGCTAAGACAAATAGGGCAATGCGGGTAAAACCGCCGGACACAGCTAGTATGTTATACGGTATACCGTAGATTATTTCTAGTCTGTGGTTATACTATTTATGACAAATTCTATGATCATGTTATTTTTCGTATAGTTATTGGTTATGTCTTATACATAATTATAAAATTATTTTATAACAATAAACCACAGAGTTAAGCTGCTTGTACGTTCGTGGCTTGTTCGCAAGAACTTTACCTTACATAAAATTAATTAGTATGTTCATTATCAAACAAAATTGGTCTGAAATACTTTGGAAGTAAACATATAAAATCTGTATCGGTTTATGTGGAAAATAATTTAGACTCTATATAAATTTTGAGAAATTTATACTTCCAATACTTCGTATAAATGTTTCACTGATGCATTAATATCTTTCAAATAAATTGGTGCATTTTGCACATGCACTGAATAATGGATTGAATACTTTTTCAGCTTTCCGCACGCGGATTTGCCCGCGTTTTCAAAGAAAATCACGAGAAAACCCACATAGTTACCGTTCTCGTGTGATTTCCGGGATAAAACCTATCCTATGTGTTAATTCAAGTTATCCTCTACATGTGTGCTAAATTTCGGTATAATAGGTTCAGTAGTATTTGCATGAAATATAGTTACAAACATACACACCTACAAATACACATACATCCATCCACACAAACTTTCGCATTTATAATATTACTAGAAGGTTAATTTCATACAAGTAAGAATTATTTACTATACCTGTATTGATATTCGTATAATACCTGTGATGTACATTACATTGTGTTCATAACTTCAGCAAACAATTTTCATACTCAATTTCTCTGTCTGACCTCAAACTTAAGCTTATTATGAGTTTTTCAGTAAACTTTTACAAGTACTTTGTATTTCCGAGAAAGGTATGTTTTCTTATATTATTATTTGTAATAAATAACCGATGAGAAGCTATTTTAAAATAACTTTCTTATTATTCAAATATTCATTGATTTCTGGTAACCTTTAATGTTTTATTTTTGAAAATTAACTCGTTATAATGCTTGAGTAAATTTCGTAACCAATATTAACTTTTCATATAATTTAATATAACTTTTGATTTAATAACTTTTATACATAAATGATTTAAATGAAATTTAATTTCAAACATTGATTTACTTAAAATATCGAAACCAAATATGTATTTGAAGTTGTTTGAATAAATGTTAGTCTTGTCTTGCTCATTTGGATTCGTTATTATACGATAAACGATCAAATGGTTTAAATATAATTGATATTTAATTAAAAAGTAAGTTTTGATAAATGCATCAATTCAGATATTTTAGTTTTGAATGTGTGTTTAATATGTACCTAATTGATAATATTTAAATAAAAAACCTCATTCGAAAAAAATATATCACGATTTTTATAAGAAAATATTTTGTGATAACATATCTAAAATAACTGTAATAAATTCATTGTCCGTTAGAGCTTAGGGTAAAGTAAAAGTAGGCAATACGAGATTTTCATTCTATCATACTTTCCCAGTTTTTTAAATATTAAAAAAATATAGTGTTGCCATATAAATATTAGGTAATTTACATAACGATTTGCTAGAAACTAACGTAAACGTTACATCAGTTGAATAATTTCGATAATACTTGATTGCGAACTGGATGGCATGCATAAAATGTCTGGCAACATTTACATTTATATTAAAAAGAAAACTAGCTACTGACCTCGTTTCTCTCTGGTTTTATAAAAAAAAAATAGGTCGCACCATAAACGTAGCCCGTACGTAATCGGAGCTTCCCGTCGAAGCCTACGTAACATGCAGCCTACATCGGTAATTAACCAACCTTTATTATTTGTTTATTTATGTGATTATCATGATCACTTATTACATTACATAATTGAAAATTTAACGATTCGAATATGAATAATTAAGTTTATTTACCTAATGAACGTAAGTATATATAAAAAACTAATCTTTTTGCATTTTATGCATTTTATACATACTACCTTATTCAAAAACACTATGAAAACATTGAATTTACATAAATGTAGAGCTATTGTATCATAGAGTTATTTTATACAATAAAACGTTACATTTCAAATATCTTATATTCAAAACTCTTAAAGAATATAAAACAAAAATATGCCAATTGCCATATAATATCAAAATCCATTCTATGGTTTGATATCATGTCGATACTTCGTAAACTTTGCATCTCATTAAATAGAGCCTTATATTGAGTCCACTCAAATTTTGTAAGAATTTTTCTTAATACATTTCAAAAATCCCACGTCCGAACTCAAACATAATGTTATCGTGAAGTTTTTTCCTTGCGCGAAGTTTGTAACAAAGTTAAAAGAAAAATAAACTCATTTAGCAGAAACTTTTATATTGAATGTTCAAATATTAGTCTTCGTCTCTTCTCTGTGAATATTTCATTTACGATTAAGTACTTGCGAAGTTAAATGTTTTATAATAATGACTTTCGATTCTTAATAGTTTTCACTTTTAAACTCGGATTTGAAGTGTTCTTCGATACTACGAAATTCACAAATCATTCATTTCTAATACCTACATCGTTATTTTTGAAGAAAGTAAAGAAAGGTTATTTGATTTTGACCTTTCCTGTTGGCTGTTACTCAATGTTATTTTTGTTATGTTTTTATCTGGAGGTTTATTATTATATGTAGTATACTAGATGTGCCAGGCGGTTTCACGCGCGTCGTCCAATTGGTCATAGCATGATGTTATAGTAACCTCCTTTGATGAATGAACTATCTTACATAAAGAGACTTTTCTATTCGACGGGTTCGGGGTTCTACAGATTATTCGGAATAATCTGTGGAACCCCGAATAATTTATTCCATATAATAGCCACTGTAATTACTGTTTCTTGAATTGTATTTCATTAGTGCCCTCCCCTTGTACATACATCGATTCCTTAACTTACTCTGGCAAAAGCAAATATAAAATGATAGTTTCGAATGTGTGCATTATGTCAATACGCTGTTTCTAGCCAATAAAAGAAAGTGCCATAATGACTGTTTCTAGGTACTGTACATGTACAATTGCGTTTAACGTACAAACATTTGAATGGGACGGCAGACGTGTTTGAAATAAAGGATAAAAGATCCGCTTTCTTGCATTGCGTAATTGTAAACAATAAATATTGTACGGCTTTTAAATTCACATTTATGTTGTCTGTGGTTACGATTAAATGTACCTATACTGTGTATCAATTTCTTATTACTTTCAACTTTGCTTAAACAAAATAGGTAACAAATGATTGTTAATTATTATTTTTTACATATTATGATGTTTCACTCAAAATTATATATTTGTTTCTGTGAACGTGCTTTACATATTATTATTTAAAACTTATAGAATATTATGTAGGTATTTTATGTTATTTAATAAATTACATTATTTTATGTATAACACATACATAATTTCTTATTTTTTTTCTTTTTAATAATAATTGAACGCTCTACCACAGATGCTCTACGTAATGTTAATTACAACGAACAATACGAACATATTACAAATCAAATTCATTCGTCTAAATTGTTATACAATTGTGATTATTTATATTTTTATCAAGGATATCTGGTGACTTTTGAAATCTAATTTACTTTTTTCTTTTACCTATTATAAGGAAAATGGTGAAAATACAATTTCTTGTTTCCTCATAATGTTGAATAAAATATGAATGATATTTTATTATGAAATATTGAATCATGTCCAAAAGTAGGAAATTGGTTTGTTTAAGATCACCAAAAAGATTTAATGTTTTTCTATCAATCATGTTATATCTACCATATTTATTGTTTTATATCATTTATGTTTATAATAACAGAAGAAATTTTTTGAAGTAGAGAGTAGAGTATACGTATTACGTAGTAGGATGTCTACTGTAAGGAGGAATTAGGATATATACTATAGAGACGATTTGGTTCAAACACGATAGGAAAAGCTAAACAACATATGTATGTATAACAAAAAGTTTGACGCTAATTATCCGATTGTCTAATTGCTTCCTCCAAGTTAAGTTACAAGAAGCCACGAACCACAGACTAGACTAGTCCATCCAAGTACATTTAGCATGTCATTTATTTGTTCAAATTATGAGCAAAGCGCTCAACAACTTAACATTATTTGGGACTTATCGGTTACTCAATGTACATAATAACGTTGAAAGTATGCGGTTGCTGAGTTTTCTTTAGGGATGGGATTTACTTGCACCGTCTAGTTTGTGAATCTTTGCAGTAATTTAGCAGATGCTTTCACTGTTGCTACGTTACGAATTAATTCGAAAATATGCATCTGAATCCCGGAAAATTGTGAACAATGGCGGCGACACGCGAGCTCTTATCTCATTTCGTTACGGACTTTAAATGCTCATTATAGCATAATATGCACATAATCTTTACTATTATGAAATTGTAAAAAGCTGTGTCTGTTATTCAATTTTCATTGTCTGCTTTCGATGCAAATATTACCAGTGTATAATAAACCAAAAGTCACATTCCTGTTTTGTTACAATAACTATGTTTAATGTAGTTCAATATTGAATAGCATAAAGTTCTAACATAAAAATTGATGAATATAATAAAAAAAACTTTTGTCTCTATATACCTATAGATAAACAACTGGGTCATATTATGAATACGTTGCCATACAACAAACGGGTCAATTTATATTAGTTACGTGTATTGTGCTTTCTTAAATGACAGCATATGTTCTTTCTAAGGGTCTAAAGATTATCTGTGCTAAATTTCATCAAAATCGGTCCAGTATTTTATGCGTGAAAACCATACATACATACAAACCTTTCCTCTTTATAATATTAGTATAGATATAATAGTATTAACTGAACTTTGTTTAAGAGAATAATGTGACCTATTATTTCTAACGAGTCCTACTGTAATTGATTCAACCATTCGATACGGTAATATTATATAACGTTACATTTGCAAAAGTGTTATAAACTAAAAGTAGAATTACTTGTTTTATTGATTGCGAGAAATGAAATTCAATTTCTTCGTAAGTGTAATTATTATACTTTTGCCCTTAGAAGGTTTTGTAAAGTAGGGCAATTTAAATTATTATTGTTTATGCATTATGTAAAGAATTAATGTTTAATTTGTAGTATAATTAAACTATAAATTTGGATGCAATAAAAAATATCTTATAAAATTGTATGTAATTTTATACGGTAAGTTTAATAAAAAAAAAAGGTGTGCGTGTACTAGAGTACACACGTAAGAAGTGAAACTTCTTTATGACCTTATTTTTCAAAAAATAATTTACTATCTACACTAATATTATAAAGAGGAAAACTTTGTTTGTTTGTTTGTTTGTTTGATTGTAATGAATAGGCTCATAAACTACTGGACCGATTTTAAAAATTCTTTCACCATTCGAAAGCTACATTATCCACGAGTAATATAGGCTATATATTATCACGCTAAGACCAACAGGAGCATAGCCACGCGGGTGAAACCGCGCGGCACAGCTTGTATACAATATTACAGAAATACGTTAGTCTAACACGCTCGTCGCTTCGCTCCTCGCTACCTATTTAAATACAGTCAAAACCGTTTATGGCGACATCGTTTATAACAACATACCGGTTAAATTGACCAAAATGAAAGGTCCTTGCTGAATGTTATATGACCGCCTTATCGAAAACATTGGTTTTTACGGCATTGTTTACTACGACATACCACATTTGGTTAATATTTTTGGAGAATTATATCTGTAGAACGACCGGCTCAGCTGTATTGTAAACAATTTGAATAGGTAACTGTATCCACATCTGGCACAGTATAATAGTCAATGGCTATTATCGTAAAAGTAATCAAAGTTTAGGGTCTTTTGTAATTCTTAGAAACAAAGCACATGCATATTTTGATTGGACATAAAGAGTTTGAGGTTTATTCTTATAAATATTGAATTCACAAAATCATATATGAACACCAATCAAGCAAACACGTGTTAACGTGAGTCATAGATTTATTAATGTTTTAAAAAATTCAATCAAAAACTGAGGTTAACTTTAAATACAATTTTAGAAAAATAAATACCACAATTAAATTATAAATTATATATTATATTATAATTATATAAATAATTTATATATATATATATATATATATATATATATATATATCCCTACGCCAATATATATATATATTATATATATATATATATATATATATATATATATATATATATATATATATATATATATATATATATATATATATATATATATATATATATATATATATATATATATATATATAATATATATATATATTGGCGTAGGGATGTGACGACCCCATCGCCCCCGGTTGGCATATCTACAATAGATATCCCAACTGGGCAGTCAGTCACCCCGCAGGGCACCTTGTGGCGAGGTGTCGGGGAGTAGCGACCCCGCGGGAACCGAGCGCTCCCGGGGGAGGCCCCTGTCCTCACCTTCGGACTGTCTCTGTGGCAGTTCGGAGTGAACAATGACGAGGTTCAGGATCCCCCACCTCTGGCTTGCCTTTGTTGGCCGTCCAGAGTGGAGCCGCCAGAGCTATATGCTCGGGGGTGGAAGTGTCTAATGGCGTAATAGCGGGGAAACCCGCTCCGGGCCCGTGGGCCCGCGATGGTGAAACCGGTGCCGCACCTCTCTACACCCCTAGCCGTTCAGCTGATGTTGCCCCCTTGTTGCCATTCTCGGTAACCTTTTTGGGAGCCCATCGACCGAACTGGCGAGTCACCGTCTGCCATTATTTTCAATTTTTAATATTGAAAAGGCAGACGTCCATAGTCCCCATAGGACCAATATACCAGTCCATCTAACACCCCCTTCCATAACCCAGTTTTGTTCATTTCCATTTTTCTGCAATAGTCCTACATTGGCCGCGGACTGCCCAGGGCTGTATCTCTATAGTGCAGTCATGGGCAGGCTGCGGCTGGTGTCCCATAACACATTAAATTCTCTAAAGGGCCTCTGCGTGTTGGACCTGTGTCCCCACGTAAGCCTTCCAAAGGACCGGGTATCTTCCTTCTGGTGGTACCCGTGTATTATGGAGAGAGACATAATTTTTATATATATATATATATAATATATAAATATAATATATAAATAATATAAATATATATATTATATTATATAAATTATTAAATTAAATAGATACCATTATTACACCTAAGTATTAGAAAAATAGATGTAATTACTTATTTACTTTTTTATAAATTCACTGCAATTAGAATTAAAACAAACCCTTTGATTTTGCTGATCACTTTAATATAACATGTATATAGTCAAATTACTTATTTACTTTTTTATAAATTCACTGGAATTAGAATTAAAACAAACCCTTTGATTTTGCTGATCACTTTAATATAACATGTATATAGTCAAATTACTTATTTACTTTTTTATAAATTCACTGGAATTAGAATTAAAACAAACCCTTTGATTTTGCTGATCACTTTAATATAACATGTATATAGTCACGAGTACGGCGTAACGCAAAAATGTCACGCGCGCGGCGTAACGTAACGCAAAAATGTTACACAAAATTTTTGTCCACCCCCGATAAAGAAGTTTCACTTCAATAAATAATAATAAATAAATATTATAGGACATTATATAACACAAATCGACCTAGTCCCACAGTAAGCTCAATTAAGGTTTGTGTTATGGGTACTAGGCGACGATAAATATAATATTTAATAAATACATATATATATATATAGATAAATAACACCCGGACCCAAGAACAAATAATTGAGTTCATCACACAAATATTTGCACTGATCGGGGATCGAACCCGTTACCGAAAAGGCTTAGCAGGCAGTTACTTTACCACTGCGTCAACCGCGACGTCAATAAATATGTACTTATGTATATTTAATATGTTTAAACAGACATTCTTATAAGATAAACCAACAAAATTGAAAGAAATGCGTGTCCAAAATATTTAACAAAATTGGACAAATTTTACAACTCTACATTTTTGTACAAATTTTTTTAGAAAGTGTTCTTGATATAGTACTAGTGGTATAAAATGACACCAAAAGATCAAATAAATAAACATCCAAAGGACCTTAATTACCAACAAACATGTAAATACTGATCAAAGTAACAGGAGATGAGAAACGTAATGGAAATTACTTGTAATTTGTTTATAATTTTTACGTTCATCACACGTAAACATCGTTCAGAGTTCATCGACATTAGGTACTAATAACTTCGCGGGTGAAACTTGCATCTTAACATCTTCCGTATACCTGAGACCATGGGAATGTATACATTCATATGCAGAGATTATATTTTACTAGCTTTCCGCCCGCGACTTCGCCCGCTTTGTCTAAAACCTAATAAATTATATTCTAAAACTTTCCTCTTGAATGACTCTATCTATTTAAAAACTCTCGCATCAAAATCTATTGCTTAGTTTAACGATTTAAACATAGGACATAGGGACAGAGAAAGCGGCTTTGTTTTCAATGTAGTTATTATTTTACGAGTATCTATATTCAAATGATGTTTTATTTCAATTCCAATTAGGGACTAAGGTTATGTTATGCTATAATTGGTACAATTTTATAAAAAGACATGACAAAGGCGTAATTGGAGACATTTTCATATACATACATATCTATTGTTCTACCTTCAGCATCAATATGTAAATGCGTAGGCTTGGTATAAGTAAAATGTATTTAAGGAATATAATAATACGTTAATTTAGTACAAGGCAGAATTCTGTTTTGATAGAAGTTCAAATCCAAGCAGGCAGAGGCAGAGGTATAATTATTGATAAAGACAAAACAAAAGATCTGTTTATAGTTGAATTTGGTAACATTGCATTGCTGCCTACCTTCAAGTGTGATCTTTTGGAAATTATGTGTTATTAAATCTTTTAGGGAAACTATGTTTGGTCATTATAAACATCTATATTATATTTTGTGACAAATAAAAGAAAAAATATATAATTTCAAATGTACCTATTGATAAAATTAAAAAAGTTCCACAACTATCGAAACAGCGGAAACGTTTAAATCAATAAAAGTTTATCGAGACAATGCGTCAATATCGTTTCGTTGTTTTGTTACGAAACATGTAAATTCGAACTGGATCCAGACCGGTCCCATTACATAATATGATACTATGCATTTTGAACTTACTTCGTGCTACGGTAAAATTTAAAATCCTTGTTCACACCAAAATGCGTACAGGTTTGGTCATGGGTCGCCAACGAGAGTGAGAGTGCCCGCGTCATATGCTTTCGCTCGTTCGGATATTACCTCATAGCTTATGCTCTCCTGGTACTTTAAGACATTTCGGATTTTCTTTTTTACTTAAAAGTTGCATTTTTGGACAAAAATACCATGATGACATGATACAATTGAGAAGGTCAAGTTGCACATCCAGAAAACGTAATTAATTTGAGACAAACTGACGATGATGTAATAATTTATATAAGATTGAATTGAAAGTTTAAAAGTCTTCGAGGTACCAGGAGCGCATGGCAGCGGTAGAGTTCGTACCAAAATTTAAGAAAAAGCCAACCTCAAAGAAACCAGTTTCACGGACAATGCGCAGCGCACACTATACTTAAAGCCCTAATAGGACGTGAAAATTCATATTTAGCATAAAATAGAGTTGTTAAGCGTTATAACTCGGTGAATAATGATATTTGACATAATGTAATGACAGAGTATGATGCGTAAATGTGGGCAGGCTGATTAATGGACGACGAGAAGTAGAATGGTAATAGTTGTTATGACAAGGATATTGTTTGTATTACGAGTATTTGCTCTACATTACGTTAATATTATGATGGCTATTTATAAAGTAATAATAATACTTTTACCGTTTAAAGATTCCAGTTTTTTTTACCAATTTTGAAAGAAGGCATATTATGTTTGTTTACACTAAATATAAAAAACTATTTAAAATGTAGAGCAAAAAATTATTAGGCATTTCTTACCCCCTCATAATTAGGTCAGTACCGTAAAACGGGGTGAATAAGGACTCAGGGGTGAATAGGGTCAAATCGAGGAATCTAGTTTCGAAGCCACAAAATAAAAAAACAAGAACTTCCAATTGCTAACTTTTTTTTCTTCTAAAAGTAGAATATATTATCTTCTAACTGGCAACACCGAAGCGTTGTGAAGTTAGTAAAAGGTGTCAAAAATCTTTTTTCAAATAAGACTGTAGATGTGAGGTTGCGGTATTGTCCCTTAAGTTGACCGTTTTTTGGAAATTCAAGTGTTTTTTTGACAACGTGTGGAGTTAGCCAACGATATAATATCTTTAAGAAGCTACACAAAAAGAGAAAAGTCTAGATTTTACATAGTTTTTGTTTGAGATCGTTTTCTTTAAAACCTCTGGGATTATTTATTTTTCGAGGTGAATAAATACGGTAACGGGGTGACAAGGGACGGCTAAAGTACAAATAGAGTCGCCTATACTTGGTAAATAGGGACATATGAAAGTTGATTAGGAACGGTAAAGTTTGAATAGGGTCAGGGCTGCTACAACATGAATTGAACATTTTACCGCATTGTTTTGCATGATTTCACTTTTTATTAAAATAAGGCATTTTCATTTTATTTATTTTAAACTTATATACAAGCATGCGTACAAGGCGAACTAATGAGATGTAATAAGAGATACATAAGTACGAACTTGTATGATTTAAAATACAAGCCTACAAACAAATAATAAAAGTACGTAGTGTGTTTAACTAACAATATATGGGTCTTCGTTGTTTTATACATTTTAATATTTTACTTTTATAGGTTTCTTTATTCTGTGAATTTCTTTTCGCTTTTTTTTCAACTTAAAAAAAACCTGGAGGTTCTAAATTCGACTGTACGTTTTTTGTTTGGTTTGTATGGCGCTATTACTCCGTCATTATCGTGAATTGATTTTGATTATTTTTTTGTTGTATCATAGGATATAACATCAGAGCAGGCCTCATAATAAATTTTATCAAAATTGGTTCATCATTTTTTTTTAGAAAATTGACGAAAAAGATAAACATGTATGCACATTTTTACAGAGATTTTATAATAATATTATAACGCTAAGTAGCTTTCTGCAAGATATCGAAGTCGATCGGTTTTAACGTTTTTATCGTACAATAAAAGATTTTGGATTTATTGTATTATTTTTATTTCCAAAAATTTTAAATTTAATGAAGAAAATTAAACTTTTAGCAGAAGGTAATTAGTTCTTTTTTTTAACTATGAAAGAGACAACCCTACTAGTTTTTCCCAAGTTACCCATGTCTCGTTCCAGGTCACCCCACTTCAAGTATGAATAGGGACAGCCTATATTTTTCTTAAAATATCTAAATTTTAACTAATTCTGGGGATATTTTTAACATTTACGAAAAGTATTAACTGCCGGAAACCCTTGGAAAGAGTTATCAATATTGCATTCGTCCTACAACATCGATTAATTTCAGTGACAAGTTCGATTTTGTCCCTTTTCACCCCATTTTACGGTAGTTATTTTCCACAATAAATTGTTCATTACTTAAATATCAGTTTATTAGTCAAATTAACGATGCTATATACACGTATATTGGCCACGACTCTTACAATGTTACATGTCATATTACTATTTTGTAATTTCGAAAAATAACACGATCGCTAAGTTCAAAGCACGGGCGGATGTTACACAAATCGACGGATTGTTACAAATATACAGTGTACGGTCATCGTTGGGTAATATTGCGTTTCTTAACTATTTATTGTGAGATGAAGGCGCAGAATATGTAATTTGATAAAATGCATACGTAATATGAAGTAAGATATCATTTCTGTTTGAAAGTGGATTAAACGATAAGTTGTATGCAATATGCAGAGTATCTATACTAATATTATAAAGCTGATAAGTTTGTTTGTTTGAACTCGCTCATCTCAGGAACTACTGATCCGATTTGAAAAATTTTTTCGGGTTAGATAGCCCATTTATCGAGGAATACTATAGAGTATAGGCTATATTATATCATCACGTTAAAACCGCGGGGCATAACTAGTGTAGTTATAAAGGATGAAAAAATTCAGGGTTCGTGTATATGTATGAGTGTTATTATACGAATTGTCTCAGTTATAGAAATTACATAATCAAGTTAAATTGCAGTCGTATCTTTGTTTTTGGATTGTTGTCTCTAGAGGCAAATGGAATTTTTTTAATTGCTTCATATCTCTCAATTATTTCATATGAAAGGTTTTTGTTATGAAATTTTGTTTTGAATTCTAATATGTATTTGTTTGAATTAAGATTTCAAAAAATAGATACGTTTATCGTTTATATCTATAAATGTTTAGTTTTAAATAATTAACAATAACGTTTAGACAAAATTAAAGTACATAATACAGCCTATATTTAGAGCGATGATTCATATTAAATCTGCCTAAGATAGAAAGACACATTAGTCCTTATGTTGTTATTACTTTCATGAGTAGTTAACACTGACCTATAATTACACTCTTACAGTTATGTCATATGCTAATATTATAATTTAATTATAAGTAAGCGTAATTACTTTACATTTTTATATAATCGATTATATACTTATAAGGACGCAATAAAAATAGTAAGATGAAATTATTTTGGCACGAATAATACTGTAGGTATTATATTATTATGAGCCGGACACATAGTCAGCTAAACGATACAGAAGCTTAATAGCAGTGATTATCATATACACGCTAAGAGACACATTAATTTATACATTATTACACAAGCAGACTTTTTGCTATCAATGCATTATCGAAAAACATATTATATAATTTGGTGTAACTGTAAATCACCGCATGGGCTGGTCAAAACTTGATATTACATAACACACGCTCACCGTAATTCGAGCAAGTTCACCGACCTTTGCTTTACGATTCTCTATGCAAATAACCCTTTAAAAAGTTCGTATTATGTAAACGAATAAATAATTTATTTTATCAATAAAAGCTACCTACAAAATTTTCCCGTCCACTTACGGTAAAATGTGCTAATTCATATAAAAAGGGAAATCTTAAATGTCAAGGTTTACGCAACTGAATAGTTTAGAATGGGTGTCAATTTACGTAATAATTTTTAGCTCTTACTTATTTTACTATGTGTGTTGAAAGATGGAGCTTCTTTTTGTTATGCAATCAGGGGTCACGATGTGTTGCGCAAGCGATCGCCTACGCCAGTGATAGAACTTTCTACAGAGCACAGACGCACCTGTCGCAGCTCGGAGATGTGTTAATGAATAGGATGTGTGGAACTAATGACTTTATAAAACACGAATATGCTCTCACTCTTTGTTTTCATAGCGATCGTCTCGTATTTACTTTCGTGTGTTTGCATAGAAAGGTATGTGGAATGAAAAGATTGAATACGTTTCTTTATCGATATTTTTATGCAAAAATATTTATAATACAACTATAATTAGACATTAAAATTACTATTTACATAAATACATTTAGGCACCGTAATTTTTTCTCTACTTAAAACTAGATTTTGTCGCCGGCTATGCAGGTATCACATGGGAGCACGCTCGGTGCGTTTAGTAGGGGCCGGAGTGGCCGGGGGGGCCGTACGAGGAGCTGACTCCCGAGGAGCCGTGGCCGCCGGAGATGATGCCACCGCCGATGCTGCCACCGCCGATGCTACCACCGTGTCCTCCTCCGATGCTGCCTCCGTGACCGCCGCCGATGGAGAGACCACCGCCGATGCTACCGCCAGACACACCACCGCCAATACCAGATCCGATTCCAGAGCCGATACCGCCTCCGATACCACCGCCAATAGCACCACCACCGATGGAGCCACCTTCCTTTTGGGTCTTGTATTTGATGAAGTATACTTCGGGTTTTGAGGGTTGAGTTGGGGCAGCGGTGGGGATGGTGATGTCGGGTTGTTCGTCGGGTTTCTTGACCAACACGTAGACGAGGGTCTTCTCTTCGTTTTGGGCTTGAGCGGGGATGATGGGCGCGACGGGCGCGGGAGGTGCTGGGGCCTTGATGAAGATGATCTTGTAGTGTTTCTGGGGAATGGCACCACCGGAGATGATTTGTGGGCGTTGTTCTTCAGGTTCTGGGGGTGGGACGTGGACGTAGATGTGTTTCTGCACAATGGGGGCACCTCCAAAGCCACCTCCGAATCCACCGCCGCCTCCGGATGAGAATCCACCGGATGAGAAACCACCTGAGGAGAATCCGCCTCCTACTCCACCGCCGATTCCACCACCGATGCCGCCTCCGAAGCCGCCACCGCCGATTCCGAAGCTGCTAGAGCTCAGACCTCCAGAGGAGAATCCACCTCCGAGTCCTCCACCGAGGCCGCCACCGATGCCATGGCCCCCTCCGAGACCTCCACCGATGCCTGCTCCGTGACCGCCGCCTCCAGGCGCGTTGTAACTGTATCCCGCCTCGGGCCTCGCCGAGCCGATAGCCGCAACGGCTGCTAAAACCTGTAGCACAATAAAGCACACATTAATTGTAATTCCCGAAAAACTGTCACAAAAAGTTAAAAGAAAGTGATATGCAATAGGGTGCATCCGCTCGCGACGTATCACTATCGCAAAAAGATGGTATCGGATAACAATTGTGAGAGCACGGCTGAAGTCTAGCGGGCGCGGGGCGCCGCGTGCACTGACTCACATCCCACAAGGAAGCACGGTCCCGAGCGGGTCACACACAGGTCACAGATCACTTTCACTGCACACGAATACCTACCAAGAACGCTTTCATGTTGACTCGCGGAGGTCTCGTGGTTGTATGATGCTCTGTACCACGTTCTGAACGCTTATATACAGCCGGCTCGTCTACACCTCTCTCCCTGACTCTTCCTAAGATTCGGCCTTCGGGCCATACGAGAATTATGATTTTAATGACACCCGTCCGAATTCGTCTTCGGTGAAAACAATGATCTTACTGGACACTTTCACACTCGCGTATAAAATTATCGACTTGTCAGTGTAAAACACACGATATCCATCTTTTGTTAAAAAGGTAATTTGTCTCATCCGAGTCGTTAAGTGAAATAAAGAAGCAATTACGTTATTAAGCCCCTTTGTGAGAACTCGAATTAATTGAATTATACACGCATGATAATACGTGAAACACCAATCTATGACTTTCCTTATAGGTAGAATTGATTTTGTCATCGACCATGTATGGTGATGTTCAGCGTTTATAAATGTGATGATTTACTTATATGCTTCAAATACTTAATACGCTTCTTATAAATAAGAAGCTATTTTGAACCATAAATTTGAATACGACTCATAAATGAGAAAACAACATGAAAGCTTTATCTTAGAATAAGGTATTACAAATTGCTCCGTGCTTATGACATTACGACCCTTTGAAATAGTTTTCCCGTATAATTATGTAAATAAATAAAGGCTGCCAGCTTCGAAGAACTCTTTGATAATATGACTAGCATGTGATTTGGTATAATTAACCGAAATTATACCATTATGGTTTACTATATGTTAGGTATTTATTAAATTTTGGTATTGAAGCTTTATAAATTAGGCTAGGAAATTGATGCTAAAATAAATATTTTCATATCAGTTAACATGTTATGAATGACATCTTAATGTTAAATTTTAATAATGGAGTCTGGTCATTTTGAAAGATATTCATTGTTTAGTTTTATTAACATAATATTATGATAAAAAAGGGCAAACATAACAATATGAACCGCAAAAACATACTCTAGTCATTTTTGTAGAGTTTATGAAATAATATTTTCAGTCTATTTTTCTATTAGGTTTTTTATCATCGTAACAATAGCACTTACATTTTTTTATTCAAATAATTTGACACTTTTTGAAACAAATTGATAATACAACAAATACACATAAATTAATCCCCAATACATATACAATTCATAGTTCTCTATCTAAATTAATTGTTCATTAAACTGTTCCATTTAGCCTTAAAACTATCAGATGTTCGCTTTCTTCACCATAACCGTTAATCTAGATGAACCAAAAATGGAAAATACATTCAGTGTAATTTGCGTAACAATGAGTCTAATACAACCTAAAGGTTATATAAGATTGAGTCACAGGCTAGACGTATTTTGAATTATACATAATTACTAGCTATCCCGGCGATTCTTAGATCTAGCCGATAGAGCCACAAAATTTCATTAGAATCGGTTCAGTCGTTTAGGATTTAAAAAGATATAGAAAAATATATAGAGAAAATATGTAGCGTCATTCGCGTGATATCAGGGTAAAAATACCCGTTGTGTTATTTTAGACTATAACTACAACACTACCTGACAAAATTACCTTTTTTTCAATAAAATGATAAAATGAATAGGTATATGATAAAAAGATAATATAAAGATTATAGCTGGTATGTAATATTACTTATTTTCAATTCCCATTAGAATATTCCTTTTCGGTAATGGACAGAGGGTTTTAATATAATGATGCTTCGATTACAAGAAAAGGCAGTTGTTTACAAAACCGATGATAGTTTGCTCAACTATGAAAGTAAGCATGTAAATAATTTTTGTATTCTAAATTCTAATATACTTGAGGAAGAACAAAAAGAAAGGCAATATATTCAAAACCAACTCGTCCATAATAATAAGGATATCTATTATCTACTTATAAATAAATAGCAGATGCAAAAAGTTAAAGAGGCATAAATATGAAATAAACAAGAATAAATAAGTATAACTACATAAAGACTGTGTAGTGTAATAATTTTTGTACGCAATATTTCTACGTAACTCAATTATAATATTTAAATTCTTGTATGAAAACAGTGACTATCACTTTTAACAGTATGAACCCAAAATTTATGACGCGATTTTTATTAGCTTCACTTATACGTTTGTATGTATCCGTCTCCTTTAAAATCATTCCAAAATCGAGTAGATTTTGACCCACTTTAAACGAACAGATTTAATTCAAACCAGTACAAGTACACTTATCAAGAATCGGTGTCAATACAATAATTTCATGAATTTATCGTAATAACGTAGGTATGTTTTGTATTTTTCTGATACATATTTGATTTTACCCAAAGTTTAAGCTAATTTAATGCATAGTAACCCGTGGCACCAAGCCTGTGTATGAAATTTAATGATCAAACAAAAGGCTATGTTACGATAATTTGACAGAAGCAACTCATCTCAGTATAATGATCTTATCAAATATTCAGTTGGCGTCTCAACAGATCCGTTTCTGTATCGATTACAGTGATCAAACAGCGCACGAATTTCGCCAACACATACGCGGTACGTGAATCGTAAGAAAATGGGAGTTAAAATAGTACAAAGCTTAGGAAATTATGCTGCTCTTTGTACTCATCTTTTAGTTTAATATCTTCTTTGTATAACTATTGAGACTTTATAAATATATGTAGCGTAATTCCAACCCCCGAAGCTGTTTACAAAGCGCCCTTAGTGTCTCATTAACGTAATAACATTCATATGAAACATGAAGCTAGAGAACCTAGCTTTTCTTTAACGAACATATGCTTTTTTATCATAAATATAATAGAATAACAAGTTAAGATAAAAAAAAAACATACTTTTTAATAACGTATCACTACATAGTATAAAACAAAGTCGCTTATGTGTCCCTATGTCCCTATCTATGTATGCTTAAATTTTAAAAAATACGCAACGGATTTTGATGCGTTTTTTTAATAGATAGAGTGTTTCAAGACGAATGTTTTAGTATATAATTTATTAGGTTTTCGACAAAGCGTGCGAAGCCGCGGGCGGAAAGCGCGCTAGTTTATCATAAATGTCGAAAGCTATGTTACAACACAAGGGTTGCAATAATTCTAATAATCAACATAACATAATTATTTGCACACATACAATAATGTAATCGGAATTTCATTAAATACTGTAGAAGTACTTACTTTATATGCAAACAATATTTATTTACTATTTATTAACAACTACATATTATGTGTTCGAGCTTATTTACCTAATTACGACAGCTTACAAGCTACAAAAATTTAAAATACATGTAATTAATATACTGTTACAATTAGGGATGTAACGATACCGATACCGATACCGATATATCGGTATCGCCGATAATAAATCAACCGATACCGATATTTTTTTATTAAATTCTTTCTTTTCTTTTATGTTTTTGCATTGTATTTATTCATATTGTTTTATTTCTGTTTCTGTAATAGTGTTAAGGAAGAGCGGAACCTCCTGACACAAGCATTTTATTTGCTTACTAGGAGTGTTCCAATCACAAATTTGTTTATGTAAAGGAAAGAAATAAATAATTTTGAATTTTTTTAATTTTTAACGTGATAACGTTTTTAAAATCGTTTTAGTCGGGTGACATGTTCATAAACTTGTGTCACAACAAAACCTCACGAGCGCGATCGCAGGTATAACGAGAGAGAGACGGACCGATCTCCCGTTTCATCTCGAGCGCTGCCACTGCATTATGTTATCACTAGGGCATGCAGAACCGAGTCCGGTTCCAAGTTTCTGAAACCCGGTTCCAAATCCAGCTCAGAACCGGGTAGAACCGGGTTACCCGGTTCTTTTATAATACTTAGGAAAAAAATACGAAATTAAACAAAAGTAACTGTAAAAGTACCTGATGGGCCTTTTATTTTACGCGGCTTGTGTCTTATTTTATTAAATTAATAAAGAAACAAAATTTCAATACTTCTCTTTATTTATCAGTCTTATAAAAGTACCTTGTTATCATAATATCACATATAAACTTAAACCTTCTGTAAAGCAAAAAACCGGCCAAGTGCGTGTCGGACTCGCGCTCCGAGGGCTCCGAGCAAACCTATTTTTTATAATGTTGTAACTTTAAAATTTATGTTTCTAGCAATTTTTCCTTTATCTGTGTTATAAGACGTTACTTTTAACAAAATTTAAAGGCTCTGTGTTCATGAAAAGTACCCAGCTGTAGGTTTTGAGTCCCATGCGAATGTCGAAATTTGCGAAAATTTTCAGCATTTACGGCTGTATCTTTGGTGCGATGGCTTGTGAGTTTGACTTTTTCACATAAAAGGGACCGAAAACTTGAGTATTCGATATAAATTTTAGCTTGATACCAAAAACAAAAACATAACTGGATCATTATATGAAACAGTAAAATCAACAGCTTTTCAAATTCACGACAAATGTAATAAAAATATTTCTGTAGCCTAATTTTTGTCATTTTCGAAGCCTAATTTATTTTTTTTGGTAATGCAACCGTAGGAAACTTATAGCATCTAAGGTTAGACAACCAATCAGAGCCACGCTTGAGGCGTGGCACGAAAATTCGCGATGCACGTGAGTCTGACGTTGCCAGATACAATAAATTTGTTAAAATAATGCATAAAAAATTTAAATAATACTTTATATTTTAATATTTTGGTCGGAACCGGGAGAACCGGGTTTCATACAATTCAGACCCGGTTCTCAAGATCATCAAAAAACCCGGGTTTACCCGGGTTTTTTGGAACCGGGTAAACCCGGGTGCATGCCCTAGTTATCACGTAAACATCTCGATCGTAAACCTACTTTACAAACAACCAATTTTTTTGATATCAAATAATTCAAAAACCCGCGCCCAATGAACGATGCGGGAGGCCGCCCGCGCGTGCGCACTTTGTTTTCTGAAAAAACTCTACCAATAGTAAACTTTTATTAGGTACCTACTGATTGTATGTGTATTACTTAAAGTTTAACTGACTTCGTAAAATAATAATACTGAAATAAATGGTTTTGTTGTTTTTTTGATTTGGCATTTTTATTTAAAAGAATACGATTAACAGCTGTCTCTGTTAAATGTTGGTAACTTTTTATGCATAATTCACTATTTATTTTTCTACCAAGCCATCGATATCGGTATCGGTATCGGTATCGCCGATACATTACTACAAATATCGGTATCGGTATCGTATCGGCAAAATCATCTATCGTTACATCCCTAGTTACAATATAATATGCTGAAGGGCCGTTTCCTCACCTATCCTACATATATAAGGCCGTTCCTCTACAAATATTCTAATCTAAAAATACAGAACCCATCCTCAAAAAGCTTACGCTCCTCATCAATTCGATTGTAACCTGTGCCAATTAAAAACGTAGTGGGAGTGATTGAAATATAAGCAAATGTTCATCGTCTCTTCAGTCCATCTTTAATGCAACAGTTGCATGTTCGTCCATTCTCTCAAAATTAGGTGACGGAGTAATTTCCTAGTCACAAAACACGTTTTATGATATCATCTTTTTCGCAATTGGCAAGTAATAGTATATGAACGACCATCCGAGATTTGATGAAGATTTTGCGTTAAGTGCGTCACACACGGTGAAGATACTATAATATTTTATCTAAAGATACTGTAATATTTTATATCACAGTATCTTAAGGTACCCGGTATCAGCGTTCTGACCATCATTTTTCTTTTTGTCATTGCGTACTAAGACGGGTAAGACCCCTGTAGTACCGCCATCCTGTTACAAACTACCCACAAAATTTCGGGTCATTTGTAACAGGATGGCGGTTTATAAAGGTGTACTATGTTTTTGTACATAATGAAATTTTCTCGATTGTTTTGTTTGCGGTCAGCCACGTGATATTCAACACGTGAAATGAAATGTATATCCATTTGATATAGTGGTTCTTGTATTGATTGTTTAATTAAGATACTAAGTTCCCTTTTTAATTTCCGTACTTCATTATAATCATTCATTAAAAAATATATTTTACTAAAAGTTTACAAAAGCGGCAAACGTAAAAAAGCCGAAAAAACAGCATTGGCCATATATCATAAATGTAAATACAACATTATTTATTAAACCTGTCATCATTTACAATGCAAAATATCGCCTGCAATGGAATTCATATCCGACTGTTATATCACAGTTTATCTCGAACGGCTCCAAATATCGAGTTTAAGCACTTTCCAATAATGTTAAAGGATCGAAGAACAAATAAATAACATATTTAGCAAGGATTTTCCGGTTTCATAAGCGTATTCCCTCGCTGTTATGTGACCGGTGACGCAATAGAGAAAGATAAAGTGAAATGAATCCGCAACCTTTTGAGTAAAAGGTTTTTAAATTTTACAAACTTGATCCGAACAGCTGAAATCGTATAACTTCTATACAGCAATTACGCATGCACCTTTATGGTCAATGGTCATGCTTTTTGTATGATATATTTATCATAAACTCAATGATGTAGGTTTCCTCTTTGCATTTGATGTCTCCAGTTTTTGCACTCTATGTAACATCTATTTGCAAGAGGATATGAAGGTTTAAATACTTATAAATTACATCAAGAATCGAATTGGTTTTATAAGGCATAAGTGACTTAAAAGTATTTTTATTAAGCGTATAAGTTATTTAAAGGCTATTTCATACAGTTTCACGGATAACACCTTTTATCTCCCATTTCAACCCTTAATATTCAATTATTTTCATTCAAATCAAGTGCTCTGGTTATAATATGCTTTGCCTTATAATCGTAACCGACACACTTTCGCCATTATAATATTATAAGTATGGAATTAGGTCAATTAGTAATTTTGACTATTTTGGCTGTTAGAAATATTTTGTTTCTATAACTTTTGCTTCTACGTTTTACGTGTCTATCAGGACAGACCCTTTACGACAGAAATTGTTGTAAAGCTTTTGTTATTGGTAAATGTATGTAATATGTTAAAAAATTTCAAACTAGCATATACAATATAAGAGTGAATTATTTAAAGAAACTTAATTCTGAACTTTTACAATACCATCTCTATAGCACAATGATTCATGAATTTAATAATACTACTATAACATACTATTATCCTATGTAATTTATTATGATGTACGATTGACCTAATAATTTGCATGTTCGACGAGTTTCATAGTCATGTAACAGATAGGTAACTATGGTGCTATCTACGACATGAACAACTTGGAAATGTTCTAAGATAAATATGATAAATCTTAATATTTCAGTGTTAAAATTATACGATGAACTTGAATATTATTCATTTCTCCAGTACGAATACAATTTAGTTAGTATACCAATTTACCAATTAATTTGCTTTATTAAACAAAATGAATACTAAAAGCATATAATATGTATAATCATAAAAATTTAGATTTAAAATATGCAGCGACGAAGCTGGCAAATCAAAAAATCATCTTTTAATGTTGCAAGAAATATTAAAATTTCCATTTGACATCGTTTATTATGAATCGATCTATATTTATCATATATCTTTATAAATTTGGCTTTTATGATTTTATGAATAATAAATTTCGTAACATGGAAACGATTTGATGCAAGCTTTAGCTCTAGGCATTCATAATCCATTAGACTTTCGATGTTTTAAAAGGTCTATTGTAAAATATTCATTATGAAATAAAAGCTGTATGTTGGCGCCTTATTATTTATTAATTAATTTATATTAGATATGCAAACATTGTTAAGGTCCACTTAGACTTAGGCATAGACCACACATGTCGTTTTATCTATTCTGATAGTACAAAGAGGATTTTTTATTGTTAATAGGTACCGAATGTAATAACATACTGCGGGCTAATTTAATTTTGTTTTCTTATAGGTATAGAAATTTAAATTATTCATGAGTGGAATAAGTATTTTTTTAATCCTGACCTGGACCCACCTAGCTTGATTTTTTTTATTTCTAACAGTAAGTATACACTTCCTTTACTTAAATAGAGTATTTTCACCATAAATTCCGTTGAAAATTTACGTATTATATTATTTTTTACGTGTCTTGTATAGTAATGTAGATTGGTCGAACGTTATACGTGTAGTGGAGCGTAGGTGAGAGTATTGATCGTGAAGGTCAAATTTTGACCACCAGGTTATCCGATAAATATTAAAAATGATAGTGATTTTGTGGAAAGTTGCTTTGATCACGCATTGCGAAAGTTTATACATTTGCAATACTATTTTGATTTTAGTGTGCATAATATGTACGATTGGTAAATTCGAAGGAAAGTTTTGAGTATAATTTGTTTACGAAAAACACAATTTGTTAAACATCAAATGAAATTTCCTATAAAATATGGTATTTCCTAAATTCTCATTTACCTATGTTCTTTCATTAGATAAATTTAATAATAATATCTAAATAAATTGCGAAAATGTTAATCAGCATACTAATTATGGTAATTTTGTTTAGATATCCGGTATTTCATTGCGTAATAAACGTACACAAACAATGTAAACATTCCTTTTGAAATATTTTGATATTTGTATTTATAAATAATGCACTACGTAATAGTAGCTTTCGTGAATGAGTTTAGTATAAACCACAAAAAGAATACATTTTTAAATTGTTTCTAACGCCTGGTTAATTTTTTTTAAGACTTAAAACTATAATTTAGACACACAATATATAAATTATACCACAGTTAAATACTATGCTAGTTAAACAAGTGTATTATTAACAAAAAAAAATTTCAACTCCATATTTGCAGTTCGGACCATCGTTTTTCTTTTTGTCATTGCGTACTAAGACTCCTGTAGAACCGCCATCCTGTTACAAATGACCCACAAAATTTCGCGTCATTTGTAACAGGATGGCGGTTCTACAGGAGTTTACCAAATCAAATTTGTACTAGTATACATTCGGAACTTGCATCAAATATCCTTCCATACTAGTTCATAGACATACCGTCTTTTATTATGTCACATAGGCTTTGATAATGTGTTGTAAATGAGATGCTACCGTAATAGCGGTTAGGTAACCCATTCCGGCTGTTCTTATATACCTTTAGCACGTACATATTCTAATCACACAGAATGATATCAATGCTTTACGGGAAAAAGGTCTCGTAATAGATGTTTCGCTTTCTTGTGTGTGACGAAACAAATGATTTTACAAGCTATAATTATGAATGAATGCAACTCTATTATGACGTCTTTAGAGAGCCTTTTTAATTTAGAATATAAGAAGGTTTTGGGTATCTTATACCTGACTCTTATTCAATAGCCGCGTCCAGACCGGCTGAGCGCGGCTCGCGAGCCGCGCTCAGACTTCCTGCTCGCGAGCCGTGGCACCAGAGCTATTTGTGAAAAGTTCCGAGCCGCGCTCGCGAGCCAAGGTGAGCCGGTTTGAGCATTAGCCGCGTCCAGACCGGCTGAGCGCGGCTCGCGAGCCGCGCTCAGACTTCCTGCTCGCGAGCCGTGGCACCAGAGCTATTTATGTAAAGTTCCGAGCCGCGCTCGCGAGCCAAGGTGAGCCGGTTTGAGCATTCAGTTTATCTCCGTATAACGATGGAAAACCACGTTTTATTAGCTGCTGCGGCGCTTGTGTTGTCTGGATATATCATAAAAAAAAGAAAAAAGAAACAAAAAATCTGGATTAAAAAATTGAACCAAAACCGAAACCAATACGGTAACAGTTTGTTAAAGGAACAGGAACTCGCTTGTTTTTATTTAAATGATCTGGATCTTTCGAATCCCATAACATTTTGAAGCTTCCGTAAAGTTGTATTAAGCGAATACTGTCTTCTTTATCCATTTTTGATTCTGGCTCGCGAGCGTCGTTACGTCCGTCCACACCGGGCGAGCCGCTCGGACTGAGCCGCCTTTGAGCATCGCCAAAAACCGACAACGCATGGCTCGGGGTCGAGCGGCGCTCGGCCGAGCCAACGTGCGCCCGAGGAAGCCCGAGCGCCGTCCACACCGGCCGAGCTATTGGCTCGCGAGCGGGACTCGCGAGCCGCGCTCGGTCGGTCTGGACGCGGCTATTCAGTTTATCTCCGTATAACGATGGAAAACCACGTTTTATAAGCCGCGTCCAGACCGGCTGAGCGCGGCTCGCGAGCCGCGCTCAGACTTCCTGCTCGCGAGCCGTGGCACCAGAGCTATTTGTGAAAAGTTCCGAGCCGCGCTCGCGAGCCAAGGTGAGCCGGTTTGAGCATTCAGTTTATCTCCGTATAACGATGGAAAACCACGTTTTATTAGCTGCTGCGGCGCTTGTGTTGTCTGGATATATCATAAAAAAAAGAAAAAAGAAACAAAAAATCTGGATTAAAAAATTGTACCAAAACCAAAACCAATACGGTAACAGTTTGTTAAAGGAACAGGAACTCGCTTGTTTTTATTTAAATGATATGGATCTTTCGAATCCCATAACATTTTGAAGCTTCCGTATAGTTGTATTAAGCGAATACAGTCTTCTTTATCCATTTTTGATTCTGGCTCGCGAGCGTCGTTATGTCCGTCCACACCGGGCGAGCCGCTCGGACTGAGCCGCCTTTGAGCATCGCCAAAAACCGACAACGCATGGCTCGGGGTCGAGCGGCGCTCGGCCGAGCCAACGTGCGCCCGAGGAAGCCCGAGCGCCGTCCACACCGGCCGAGCTATTGGCTCGCGAGCGGGACTCGCGAGCCGCGCTCGGTCGGTCTGGACGCGGCTATTAGCTGCTGCGGCGCTTGTGTTGTCTGGATATATCATAAAAAAAAGAAAAAAGAAACAAAAAATCTGGATTAAAAAATTGTACCAAAACCGAAATTTTTATTTAAATGATCTGGATCTTTCGAATCCCATAACATTTTGAAGCTTCCGTAAAGTTGTATTAAGCGAATACTGTCTTCTTTATCCATTTTTGATTCTGGCTCGCGAGCGTCGTTACGTCCGTCCATACCGGGCGAGCAGCTCAGACTGAGCCGCCTTTGAGCATCGCCAAAAACCGACAACGCATGGCTCGGGGCTGAGCGGCGCTCGGCCGAGCCAACGTGTGCCCGAGGAAGCCCGAGCGCCGTCCACACCGGCCGAATTATTGGCTCGCGAGCGGGACTCGCGAGCCGCGCTCGGTCGGTCTGGACGCGGCTAATGACTTAGAATAGTTTTGTTAAAAAACACGAGATAATATTGCATGATTGCATGTTTTAGTGATCAATATTTTTACAAAAATTTAAGTAGGATGTACGTAAATAATATATCCATAACCACAAATGTGTGTCATAAAGTAATATTTTTAAATTTCACGATATATGTAACATAATCTTATGCCAATATTCTATTAAATACCTACTCTTTACTTTAAAAAGAGATCAAAAGCACGAATGGTAACCATTTCCGCAAAATTATGTTATTTCAACTGCTCTTCAAAAGTGTTTCCAAGTTATTGCTTTTTCTTTAAAAGATAAAGATCATCCAAAATTCCGATTATTACCAAATTGGTTATTCATAAAAAGTTGAATTGAGAGAATGCGGTAATAAATTAACATTTGAAGTAAGGGTATCTATCTTCACGACTATACTTTCATGATTTAGATGTAATTTTGCTAGAGAAAGGACTCAAGTAGGAAACAATATAATGTAATATTTCAACTGTCCGTCTTTGCGTTCCGGAATGATGTAACGTTAGTGTTTTTAAGCTGGCCTAGATAGATTTGTTTTTATAGATAACTATGTTGTTCTTGTGTGGACTGGTACAATCCATGGTGATACGTTACAAACAAAACTTGTTGGTCATTATTATTTGAGAGTTTCTTGATGACCAGATATTTTAATGGTTAGTTTTTGCTGTAAGATTTTTTATGTTAGAAGTTTTAATTAGTAGCTATACACATGGACTAATATAAATATATATGAGTATATTTGACTTGAGTATATTTGTCTATGCTATACATAAGATACAATATTATAGCATTATTTTTTTAGTCTCATGTATTTTACATTTTTATTCTGATTCATTTCTCTTGCCTTCTTGCACGTGGCGAGTAAATCTTACCTTATTTTCAAAGGACTGTAAAATATTGTAATTAATATTATTAAAGTATAATGTTCAATCAAAGGACAATGATACCGTGTTTATCGTGATCAAAGATAAATTAAATTCTTATATCTTTTGTATGACATTTATTTTATTAAATAAATATGAGATTTGTTTCCATAAATATTTCGGAATTCTAACTAGAGCATCTACTGACATTCGAGATAACAAGCAAGGGCTCGTTACTTGTTTGTCAGCTGTTGTCGGGGTAAGAGGATATAGTAAAATGTTTGTGTGAATCACAATACTTATATAATAATAGTAATATGAATGTAAATAATATTATATATGGATTTACAACGATGCGTGTCAACTTACAACAACTCACTATCTCTTCTCGAGTTCTAACTCCATTCAATAAATTTTCTTTCCTTTATTACTAAGTAAGTAGGTTCGGAAATCATGCTCGAGTAGAAGAGTGTATAAGAGAAAATATAATTGAAACAATTTCCACAAATACTGATCTTAAATAATATTCACAAAGGTAAAACGAAGCTTAAACTTTTTCCTATCATTCCGTTATATGATTATTTTAATTGATTTAAATTTTTAATTTATAAACTATACGTAATATATATGTTTGAATACTAATTTCATGAACCTTGGTTATTCTAATTGTTCCAGAAACTTCAGATACATAAATTAACTTCGATATTTATTCAGATGTTAGAGTTTACTAGACCAGAATAATTCAACGAAATACACAATTTTGTAATAAAAATTGAATCTGTGGCCTTCAAATTCAAAATATAGTGACGGGTACCTGTCTATTTTTATGCAATAATAATCTTAGCTACCTACAAGGCTAGTAGACTGGGGTAGAAGCCTTTAAAAATAATGAAAAGATAAAAAAAATCGCAGTCGGATGAAACCCATTAGAAAAGGAGGGGAATATGATGAAAATAAAAGGAAAAATAAATTACGGTCAATCCGAGTTCGGGAAGTGGGAGGGGGGAGCTTTTAAGAGAAAAAAATGGTTTCTCCTGATTTCCGACAAAACTACAAGTCCTATAGAAAAAAGTTCAATGGCAAAGTTGTAGGTAATTAAAAGTTCTACGACTTTTGTATTCACAATTTTTTCACATAACCTCAAAATTTGGGTGAAAAATTCAAAAAACCAAGTTTTTGGTCTTTTATTTTTTCTACAAAATTTGGTGGAAACTTACTTTATTATGTCCCAAATACACTGTAATTTATTTGATTGAAAATATTTATTTTTTCGCCTTATTTTGAATTAATACCAAAAAAACAACCTAATTTTCAATCGAAAAGTCACCCGTCAAAATATCAGCTTTTTTCAAAAACTTGGGGTGCCTTTTATTCATTGTAATCTCTACTTTCATATGGTGTAAAAAAAATAAACACCACTATAGTAAATATTCTCAGGAAATGCATACAAACAGTGTAATAATGAGCTTTTACTAAATCAGGCACACTTCTTGAACTCTATATCTTCTCTTGTATCGGCTTTTCGGTAATATTTCAAATGAAAAATAATTATCTGTTCTAAGTTTAATATTTTACAGCATATTCAAAAGCAAAATAATGTCGATAAAAACATTTCAGGTAGTTCGAGAAGTGTGCCTTATTTAGTAAAAGCTAATTTTCACACTGTTTGTATTCATTTCCTGAGAACATTTACTATGGTGGTGTTTCTTTTTTTTACACCATATGAAAGTAGAGATTTCAATGAATAAAAGGCACCCCAAGTTTTTGAAAAAAGCTGATATTTTGACGGGTGACTTTTCGATTGAAAATGAGGTTGTTTTTTTGGTATTAATTCAAAATAAGGCGAAAAAATAAATATTTTCAATCAAATAAATTACAGTGTATTTGGGACATAATAAAGTAAGTTTCCACCAAATTTCGTAGAAAAAAACTAAATTTTGAAGTAAATAAAAATAAAAGACCAAAAACTTGGTTTTTTGAAATTTTCACCCAAATTTTGAGGTTATGTGAAAAAATTGTGAATACAAAAGTCGTAGAACTTTTAATTACCTACAACTTTGCCATTGAACTTTTTTCTATAGGACTTGTAGTTTTGTCGGAAATCGAGAGAAACCATTTTTTTCTCTTAAAAGCTCCCCCCTCCCGCTTCCCGAACTCGGATTGACCGTAATTTATTTTTCCTTACATTTTTATCATATTCCCCTCCTTCTCTAATGGGTTTCATCCGACTGCGATTTTTTTTTGTTTCAAAAATTATCTACTCTAGTCTATAGGATGATAGACAGGTGGAGACAGCTTTAATAATTTATCACTTCGAGACCGAAGTTTGGTCGGATAAGAGCAAAATTTTAAGATAGATACTAGATATTAGGTAAGGTGTTTAGATTATCGTAAAGATATTAATTTAGGGCGTGGCTGTCAGTTATTACCAAAATTAGCTTCTTTCGGTAGCGCCAAGTTTTAGTACGTAAAACATGCATACTTGCTGTTACAAATATAGAAAGTATTTGCATTAAAATAAACAAAACAATACTTGAATATTGTAATTTGAAATTGTTCCATTTATATAATTTATAATAACACAGAAAATGAAGGTCTATTCTTATTATTACAAGATTAAACAACTTGGTTGGAAAACTTATAATTGGGACCTTTTGGAAAGCCGCCTGAGTTTAATACTAATCTTATTACGATAACAATGTTTGAAATCTAAATATTCTTACAGGTAATAAATTACATATGTATTATATTTGAATACAGAATAACCATCCCTTAACCCATTGACCACCGTAAGGCCCGATCGGGGCGCGACACAATAGATTTTCTATTGTGTCTGTGATTCCGAGGACTGATGGATTAATGTAACAAATGCGAAAGTAACTCTGTCTGTTTGTCTCTTCTTCACGCTTAAACCAGTGAGCCGATTTGAATGTTTGGTATAGGCACAGATTAGATACTAGGCATAGGTAAAGGTAGTTTGAGATCTATGAAAGGACATAATATTATGTTTGTGGCAATTCATAGGATTTAATGCCGGAAATCTCACAGGAGCAGGAATTATGCGGATTTTCCTTGACAACGTGAGCACAGCCGTGGCCCGTGGCGTGGGTGGTAAGCGTGTTTAAAACATCTTCTTCTACACGTGTTGTTTTGTGACACAAAATCATTCAAATTAAATGAAGCATTTTCCTTAAACATTTTTGATGTCCTGTCGCATTATTTTCCAATTGTCAGTTATCTATTCCTGGAAATAACGTGAAATTAACTCTGCTTGATACTTGTATAGATTATTACTGCGTAAATTTTATTAAGGACAATTTATTAAAGGTAGAAAAGTTTGAAAATTAATTTCACTTGATACCGTATTATTCATAAATTTCAACGGATGATCATTGTTTGACTATTTCTAATAATAGCATGATATACAAGACTTTGTTATAAAAAATCTAATTATAATCACAATGAAATGCTCATTCCCATACAAAACACAGATATAACTTATAAATAATAGAATGTAAAAATATTACAAATGTACTTTTATTTTTCAAAGCATGTGGCTTATATTTTGCGTGGTTTATTTACCTGATAGAGAGTGCGTAATGGGATTAGGAAGGGAAGAAAAAAAAAAGAAAAACATCGCATATCGAACCGTACCTAAGAACTGTGATGGAATCAAAGTCACGACGATAATTTATTTTGATTATTTTTACGCTCGTGTATTTTCGTTTAATATTGTACCTTTATTTTCGTACATCTGACATTCTTACACTCATTACCTACATAAAAATGGCCGAAACTTCTGACTTACTATACCTTACTATTTATTAACCATTTCAAAAGAACGTTTCAAATTTGCCTGTATTTTTTTTGGCTTTGTTAGCTGTGTTATATTTTTCTTCATTAGCATTGTTTTTGTGTGTAATTGTTTTTTCTTAAACGAATGAAATTAACATAAATATCTAAAATTGAAGGGTTTCATTTTTAATAGTTAATGCTCTTTAATATATTATTTACATTAAAACATTAAAAAGTACAATGTGTAGAAATTTAACCGGTGGGTTATAATATAGATATCGTGTGTAAATCTAATATATTCCTCTATGAGATATTATCTCCTCTATTGCTTATTAAAATGAAATATTTGCAATAATCATATAATAATTTATCAGTTGTATAAAATACGAAATCAACTATGAAATACAACGTACAATTGACTTCAAGTATTTGTTGTAAGCCCTTAAATAGTAGTGTAAGTACCGCATACAAATAACAACAGTTGTTTATGTAATGAAGGTATTATATAAGACCATCTTACTTCAGCACTCATATATTTTAAAGATTGTATACGTATACGGAATGTGTAAAATATATGTTTCTATTGTAATTATTCTATTTAGTTCTGTAAAACAATGAGACATATAATGATAATTATGTACAACATAACGTTATACCTACATAGTATTACGGTGCATTTAGACCAAACGAACATAGAGCTAGAGCATTCTTTCGTAATCTTTTAGTGTAAACGAAAACTCGTATTCAATGTTGTTCAGTATTAGAACGATGTATTCGTTGTTCATTCCATAGCATGGAATGAACAATGAAAGAATGCTCTACGCCTGTTTACACTAAAATAATTTTGTTATGATAGAATAAAAATTTTATAATAATTGGTTAAGCCATTTTGGAGGATTATGGTTACAATCACTGTAGCACAAGTGTTTTTGTTATATGTTTATAGAAGATCTCTTCAAGTAAATCAAAACCAAGGCGATTGACATTATCGTACATATGAATGAAATTTCTATTGAAGCAATAATATAATTTATTTACTGATTGTATGTAATTATTATGTCAACGGATTCAACTCAGATTGTAGTTGTAACATCATATTAAATTTCAACGGTAGGCATAATTAAGTTCCATGTTATTAGGTAAATTATTAGATATCATATTATTCAGGCAAAGTTTCAGAGTTTCAATCAGAATAATACTGTGCCTGTGTATAATCATCCAAACAATCTAGTTATTTTGTAAGAATTGAAGCAACATTTTTATATTGAGAAACCCTAGATTGGATGGTTGTGATCCCAAAGGCCTGCTTGTTCTATGAGATTGCTAACAATTAAATCTCGCGGGATCGTGAAGACATTTCATTTAGTTGAACATAAAAATAAGAAAATTTCTGACTTTTACCGATGATTCTTTGACTAATGATTCTTTTAGTTTAAATAACTACGATCATTCAAAAAAGACACCATTCATTTTCTGCTTTACAATCCAACAAATACCTATATTATGTCAATTCAACCGGAAACATTACATAACAACAAACAAAACATCATTCATTCCTTTTTAACTCGTTTCATTCGCGCCATTAAGCTTAAAAATGATGAGTCATTATATTAATTGATTGACCATATGAATATGCTATATTTGTATGCCTGAGGGTATACAATGATTACGAATTAGTTTACGAGATTAAGACATATTATTTTGCGTTGTAATAATAGTGGTGGTTAATTTCATAAGCCGTGAATGACCTCATCGCGTGGATGGAGAAAGGCTTTTCAGACGGGTTGCGTTTGTATGCAATTTTATGGAAGATATTGCAGGCGACTAATTGAATAGTCGATGCTTTTAGATTTGAAGTTCTTACTTGGTTACTTCCTTACTTGTTTATTGTGTCTTTTACCTACATACATTCATTCATGATAATATTAATATCAAAGCTACAAATCAATGAATACCTATTGGAAAGCAATACATAGTTAAATGGTGAAAAACTATGTTCTGTGAGTTAATAAAAATATAATTCAAATTGGTAGGCGTTAACGACAGCACTTAACACGAGTAAATGGTTCTTACATTGTTTTATTGCAGCTTAGCGTCATGTTATTACCTTATATCTTTTCCATTGCTTTTTGACTCAGAAGACTGATGTTAATCAAATAAAACTACAATTAAACTTTAAATAACAATGAAGTGTACAATAAAAACAAGTCAACTACTACAAAACACTAAGTCACTTTATTTCAATGAACTATTTTGATGTCGTCTGAAAGCTCTCTTATGAACCAAAGGCGGTAGTCTAGTCATAAAGAATACGATAGGTCCATTCTCTTTAATCGATTTGAACCATTATATTGCAGCCATAAGTATTAAAATCCTGCGAACATATTCTTAAGATCTCGCGGATCACATTACGAACTTGCGTAAGATTGTAGTTCACTTACCTTTGGATTTGTAAATTCAATGCAGTTCAAATCTAAACACCGTTATATATTGCGTTGCATACGTACGTTTCACTTTAAACTTTATACTGAGAAATCTAATAATATCGTAATAGTTCGTAATAAAGCTCATATTCCGTCTATTGAAATGAAATTTTGTGTAATTTTTACTCTACAATGGTAAATGTGTACACATCTTTTGGTATATAATACCCGCTCAAGGAAAAAAGTTTAAAAGGGTCAGCAAACAATATTTATTGACTCTATAAGCTCTTGTTGAATATCTTTAAGACAAGATGATTATGATGTCAAAAGTTGTATGTTTTCTTCAATGGTCTTGGCTATTCGTTAATGAAAATTATATTGTAGTTAAAATTTAAGTATCTAAAAGTATTTTATCGAAAACGCATGTGAAAATTAAATTCAATAAATTATGTTATTCAGTGAATGAGAGAATTTATTTCTTATCTTATGACTTATATAGATGAAATAAAAATGATTCGATTTAATTGTGTTAATTTAAGATACAATGAAGCTTTGAGTATTAAAAATATTGATAGAGACGATGAAATGAAATGTTAATAAAATTAAGTATATATTAGTGTCGACAATATTAAATATTTGTTTAAAAAATAAACATTTAAGTGTAAGTCGATGATGGATAAAAATATTCCTTTATAATGTGTATGTTGTACGAAAGGTTACAGTCATTAGACTTATTTAGCGTTAGCATTGAGAGGTGCAAAAATCAAAATGAAATTTATTTACATTCAGAGAAATAACAATGATAATACCTATAATTTTTCATTCGTTAGGGACTGTGTGGTTTTATACAGATGTAGCATTAATTTGTTATAATATATTTACAAATTACAATAATTAGCCGTAAAACGTCATACTAATTATAGACGTGAAAGTCGTTCTATATCTGTTACAAGTAAACCGCTTATACGACTTTGGAGATATTTACTCTATAGTAAGGTTAAAACTCAAACAGCCCTTTTTCAATAATCATCCCTCAGGGACATGGAAATCGACCTTTGATATAATTTATTATAACGAAACCGGAAAGCTATCAATTATAAAGGTAAGTATCAAAGTATCGTATAAAATATAATAATGCATCAAAGGTATGATATTTTTCCTTATGACGCCACAATCATGTCCTAATTTGTATAAAGCTTTGATAGTAGCTAATATAAATATATAAAGTCGCGTTTGGTTTTTAATTTAGAAGTGAAATTTCTTGAGTGTTGAGAGTAAAATTTCAAGATCGCATCATGGCAATACCATCACATCATGGAGTAAGCAGATGATTTCGGTATCTTTGAATCTTGCCAAAGAAGTTTCACTTCTGACACATGTGCTCGGCACACACGCTCTTTTTAGTAATATACATTATAACTTAGGTAATATATCTAATATTTAATCTCGGCTCTCATACAAGTGATTGCATAGTGAAATAATTAAAATATTATTATTGTTCATGTCATAAAGATCTGAATGAAACATAAATTATAGATAAAAAATACCAATTACAGTAATCACATAAAGAGCTGTTGTTCTACTAAAAATAAATGAATGTGCGTGGGTGTAAAATAATATTTATTTAAAATTTGGTTCAATAAAGATCCTTTGATGTTTATTGTAAAGGCCTATGTTCTGATCCAACAAAGCTCGTATAAACTTCATAATGATGAGATCTAAAAATAGAATTTAAATAATGGCTCTACGAAAGTCTATGTGATTATGCAGAAAATGTAATGGTAGTAAAATTAATAGGGACATTTAAAGATTCATATTTAGCAACATATTAATTATACAGGATGTCCCACTGTTGGTATACTAAGCTCAAAGGAGGTTATAGTTTTTTGATACGCTGAGTAGGTAAAAAATACATATAAAATTCCAGACGCATTCTTTTTACAATTAGATGAATTCTTAAAACTCTATGTGTGTGTACACATGCGGGTGTTCACATAGAGTTTTAAGAATTCATGTTATTTACGTGATCAGTATAAACTGACGCGATCGCGATCAGTATAAACGAACGCGACTTACGTGATCAGTATAAGCGCGAAGGGACTTGTAGTTTTGCATAAGCAAAACTACAAGTCCCTTCGCGCTTAGTAAACATTGCTAAATATACATTCTTTCTTCTTTCTTTCTTTCTAGTATACCAATAGTGGGACACCCTGTATATTAACCATTAAAATTGAATCTTTTACAACTGAATATACTTTGGGACAAAGAATGAGTTATTACAAATGCTAAATGGACAAACAAATTTCCTTTTCTACAAAATTACCTTTTAACTTTTGACAGTATGGTAAACGTGCGCATTGTGTGAATAAAGACGCCCTTTTAGTCACAAGCATTCAGTTAACTAACCATTTGTATATTTACATATGAATAGAGTGACTGTGTAGACATTTTACAGTAGTATACTAACTACTGAATAGTAATTTTACTGTTTTTTTTCGCTATTTATAATGATAGAGCAGCTAATAATAGTGTTTTAATAACGGATGATTAACTTATGTTTTTATAAATAATCACAGGGAATAATCAAGGTAATTTGATATTGTTTAAATCCTTAATTTTAAAGTTATTGTAATCACGCTAGGAAATTGTGCTATCAACTGTAAAATATCAAGTCCTTCCATCAGACACTACAAGAAGCGTAGCAGAACATTTTTCACAACGTACTACGTAGTTCTTAAATCCAACGTATTATTTTTCATAAAGTAGTTATAATACGCCCTACGGATAAAGGCTACTAAAGGTAATAGGTAATTCTAAATCTGTATAATCTAATAAGTTCAAAGTTACACAATTCTCGTGGTTGTGTACTCGTGTTGCTCGCTTTCTTAATTCCTGTATGAAATAAGTTCCCCTTACATCTACCATCTAAATGTACGACTGACAAAAATAGCTTATATAATTATTTAGCATAGAATTAAACTTTATTACAAAAAAAAAACATTTTTATCAAATGAAAAAATCATATATTCCTTCCGCATTGATTGTATTTATATATGCATGGTGTAAAGTAACACAATAAAATAAAATAAAATAGAATTAAAAACTAAATCTTCAAATCCAACGAGTAAGAAAATTTCAGTTATGAGTAAAAACGTGACACCAACGCAACAGCTAGAACAAAAATGGTCATACACCGGTCAAATGAAATAGCATACAATATCGAATTTTATGAAAGTCCTCGTTAGAATGTATTAGTAATAACATTCAATGAGTTTGCCCAACACGTCATTGCGTCGATTGCAATGTACCATAATGCCTCTCGAATTACTGTTGACCTCAACGACATCACTCTATTAGTAAACAATAACAGACTTTTCAAAAAGACATCCACAATTGTTTTTAAATTACTCTATTCTGTGAGTTAATGGATGTTTAAACTTCACGGCAAAATGAGGGTATTTAAAGATTTCTCGTTTGAAATACAGGACACCTTTTTGTATTAATTGTTTTTATCCATTCTATATATTCCCGCCAATATTGATATTTTTGCTTGTTACCTCTTAACCTGGTTGCTTGAAAGAGATCACTTACAAGTGATAAGGCCACCAAATAAATCGTACTATTTATTTTTATAAGTAGCTGTATGGTTTCCTGTGTGTGCAACTTTATTGAAGTGTAATAAAAAGTGAGGAAAATTTTATTCGATCATGAATCTTACTCATATAATTTTGAACCAAAGTTTTGTATAGATCCAAAAATGTTTGTTGCTTTTCCGTATAAAACCGGAACAATTTGGAGATAGAAATATGGCTTCAAATATAATAAAGGCTTCCTTCTATTGGGTTGTCACAAAAGCTGAAGTTATTTATAGAAATGGTCGTATTGTCATGTTTTGAATTTATTGACCGTTTTGGGAATATTACCTACTTGCTACAGATACTTTTGCTATATATTATACACAATACACAATGGAATACAAATAAAATATCATTCTATAATGTAGTGGTATATTTTTATAAATGCCGTTTTTTTCGTACCAATAATTTTTATAGAGTGTTCGAAGTTACAATATAAGGACAAGGGCTAAATTAAATATTAATAAAATTAATTTTCGTATTTATAAATTTTATCTACCATTAAAAGCACAAAAATATGTATAAGAATTGTGTTGCAAGCTCACCTTGGCAAAACTAATTAGTTGGTTTCCTCTTACAAAAGACTCTTATAATTTCGTAACAATCTTCAGCTTTGTCCTCTTTAGATAGAAAGTTAAACAATATATTTTAAACCAGAAATATTGTGTAACCAGATATAGGTATCTATAATTATGAATATTTAATTATGATAATAGTTTAATTCATATCTGAATATTTGATAAAAAAAAGAAATTATAACATGACATGAAAAACAGAGCCAATAATTTTCAATACATAACACAACAAAGGAAAAATAATAATCGAATATAAGAGTAAAATGGGAAATTTGAAGCAGTTAGACCCTGAAAAAACTGGGTCAATAACCAATTTTTCAATATTTAAACTAATTAGCATTAGAATACCCATGTAAAGTGACAAGTTAAATAAACAGTAGTTACTAACAGCCGTTTATGTTGGCATAAAATTCCATAGCGGCCGGTGACAACATAATTTATGCGTGTAATTATTATAAAAGAAACCAAATAAAATCCACTTTTCTTTATGAAAGAAGAAAAATAATATAAAACTCTACATGAATAAATCGAAACATAATAAAAACTTTTATAAATATTTATTGTATAATAAAACGTGTTTGTCTGTGTGTTGAATAGATTTGATATACTTTTGCTTCAAGCAAGGATTAAATTTAGGAAATGTATAAAGGTCATTGTTCTAATCAACACTAATCAACACTAATATTATAAAAAGGAAAACTTTGTTTGTTTGTTTGTTTGATTGTAATGAATAGGCTCATAAACTACTGGACCGATTTTGATGAAATTTGGCACAGATAATCTTTAGACCCTGAGAAAGAACATAGGCTACCTTTTATTGCGAAATATGTACCACGGGCGAAGCCGGGGCGCTAGTTTCAAATAAACTAACATAAAGCTCTGTATGAATAAATCAAAATATTATAAAAAACTTTCATAAAATATATTTATTGTAATAAAACGTATTTGTTACATCTCTTCGCCTGTGTTTGAATGGATTTGATATACTTTTGCTTCAAGCAAGGAGCAAATAGAGATTAAATCTCGGAAATGTATAAGGGTCATTGCTCTAGTGATAATTTGAAATATACACGAGTAAATTTGCGATCGAAAATACAGTTTAAAATAAATAGTATATTATTATTACGATTGTCTAGCGGTAGCAAAACAATTTTGGTTTGGTCTTAAGTTCAATTCCTGGGTCAAGCCGTGTTTCATCGTGGAATGCCTCAGGGTAGGAATTAGACCTCAATAGTGTCTTATTACGTGGAAATAACTGAAGAAATGGTTAAAAATCTTGTACTAGGAATATTGTAGTTTTTATCAACAATAGAAGATACAACATAAATAATATACTAGCTTTCCGTCAACCTTCCTCTTGAATCACTCTATCTATTACAAAAAACCGCATCAAACTCTGTTGCGTAGTTTTAAAGATTTAAGCATACATCCCTATGTATGCTTAAATCCCTACATAGGGTCAGAAAAAGCGACTTTGTTTTATACTATGTAGTGATGGGAATCAAAGAGAATAATATATTATGAAAAATAAAGCTCACATTCATACAAAAACGTTTACTACGAATAATTTTTACATTCAATTTCTCCATGTTAGAAAATGTTTGTACAACGAGTGAGAGTTAATCATTTAAACATACTGTGAGCTTTACTTTCATACCGTGACTTCATTCACTTGAAATATTCTATTCTACATAATAAGGCATATTCTAATGTATCTCATTATTTAGAATTCTTTTAATTCCGATAGCAAATAATAAAAGTGTAAAGAAGTAAATTTTATTGTTATTTCTGTCATTTCTTTGTTATTTTGCGTAAGTGTCCCTGAAAAAAACTTATAGGTACGTAAAAGTAAACAACTGTTTTATAAGCACGTTAAATCTTTTAGCTCCCATTGTATAAAACTATTTACAAACATACAGTCAGGCTTTGTTTGTAGATGTTATAGTGAAATTGTCATTACAAAACAATACTCTATGCCACGGTATAAAGAAGAATCAAAATTGTTACAACGCATTTTAACTACTAACAGTTGAGTTATTTTACATCTTCATTTGCATTTAAAGCCTACATATCATGCTAATATATTTAAGGACTAATACTGAATATTATTATGTGAAATATAATCATTGATGTAAAATTACATCCTAATATAATACGTTTATTTAACCGCGCGACTATCACAAAATCTACTGAAACGATTTGAATGGAATGATAGTACCTACATATTTGATATTCAAACATGGTGTTCCGGATAACATTATAATATGTTACTTTTTACCCGGATTCTGTGCTTTGTAGTTAGTTTAATATATTTATCGAGTCATTGAGAGTGCCATATAGTGCCAAATTCGTTTTATGTACTTCCGACTCTAAAGTTGAAATATTTTGGACTGTAAAAAAACATCATAGTATAATAATATTCCCCGACGAGTACAACAAAGTGGTCTTCAAGCGAAGAGTGAACCGGTACCTTCTAGGGAACCGCGCTCCACCTGGCCACATCTCAGCTTACCATCAGGCGAGATCGTGGTCAAACGCTTCCCTAGCGTTCAATAATAAAAAAAATATATTCCTGAATGTGAAATTATGAAATTTCACAGGAGAAAATAATAAAAATGGTTAAAATATTCAACGTGTCTTGTGCAGCTATTAAGAATACTGTCAAAAATTGAAATTTGAAATTTGAATTGAAATTTATAAACAATTTAACGCTTCATTATAACCAGTTACCTATAGGTACACGCCAAACATTACTATTGACTGTACAAATGTTTGAGTCTTGGGAGTCGAGACTACTGTGTTACGTAGCAAAATAAACGTTACATGCAAACAGCACAAAAAAGCAACGTTGGACATGATTACACCTCTGATTTATATTATTAATTAGTGGTATATTGTTGTGAATGTTGCCTACTTTAAAACGCTTTGATTTATCAAGGGAATGATATTGATTTTTCACTTTAAGAACACAATTAGGTACTTTATATCCGGGTATTATTTGGTAAAAATTACGTGGTAATTTCAACACTTTTTGAAGAGCTTTTATGAAAATCAGTAATAAACATTGAGTTTAAATCTTATAACGAAAAACCCTTTAAACTAAAACTTTTTTTATTCAATTGACTTTTTCTAGAAGTACTTTTTAATCGTCATAACATAGTTTTACCATATATACCACCGATTTGGAAAGCAGTTACTACGCGAAATCTTTTATCCCAAAGGCCTTTATCCTATGGCTTTTATCGTGATTGGCTGACTGATTATATCATTGAGACTGAACCGATTTAGTTGACAAGAAGTGGGAGAATACGCTTACTTCAGTCGTGAAATTAACCTATTGTTGGCATTTTTGCTTAATACGTCACTAAACCAGTTAAGGGCATTTAACCTTTGGAATCGTAACGAATCTCCATATCTCAAGAGAGGACTTCAAAAATAGAACTAAAAAGGAAATAAAAGGAGCGGCGGAAACAAGACCAAGATACATTTAAAGAAAAACTGTAAATCAATCAGTTATCACAAGGTTTTCGCTTATCATGCATAGAGCCACGCGTAAGAGTAAACTCTTATTATATTAAATGCACGGTCTAACAAAAATTTGCTAAAGATAGATGTATATTGCTTCAGCACGTTTCCTGTATTTTAAATAAAAATATCGAAATTTGTCGTTACAATTTTCAAGGTGGCCTTGAGCAAATTACCTAATTTGGTTCCTAAATAAATTGAAATCATTATTAGTTTATCTTTCTAAAGAAACAGAACATTTTGGAATGTTTTTCAATGAGTCACTTTGGAAAAAAGCGCCAACGAATAGACAATTTTATTAATTGACACAGATGAATTAAATTTTGGCGATTTACACAAGCAATTATAGTAAGATTGAGTAACAGTATGGTATTTCACGTAGAGTCGAAATTAAGATGAAATGTTATATGTATGAGAAGATTGCCAATGATTATCGATTGCGGATGGAATCGATTATTATTGCAATTACCATTAAATGGAGGCTTTTCTACATTTCTCGATTCTATAATTTTATTTGCAAATTACTTTTGTTAGGCTTTGAAAATTAGTGATTATTTCAAAGATAAGTTAATTTAAAATGTCGGAAATTAAGTGAAATATAAGGCAATAAACATGAAAAAGAGCGCGTGTGCCGAGCACACGCGTCAGAAGTAAAACTTCTTTGGCAAGATTCAAAGACACCAAAATCGTTGCCATGACGTGTCGGTTTTGCCATTACACGACCTTGAAATTTTCCTTTCAACGCGCCTAAAGAAGTTTCACTTCAAAAATTTCTAGATAACATTTTCTGCCTGAATATTCTAATACCTATAATAATTTTGCTTCGAAAGCCCGAATCTCAGGTCGTTAGATAACAGACAATGGTATTACAAACGGCATACTTATGCTAATGATAATCTTTATAGGTAGATGAAATTGTAAAATTCCACTTAATGAATCTTAATCTTTGACCTCCGTTATACGCGATTAAACATTGTATGAAGAAATCAGATTTACAAGCGCTAATCATTAAATTAAATATGCATTTAAAATGGAGACAATTAGTTAAGTAATTTCTATTAAGTTGGGAACACCTATTGATAAATACTTTCTGAATTTATGTTTCTACCACACCTCTACTCTAACTTCGCTAATAATAGAATTAATAAATAATAGATTAGAAACGTTACCAATTTAGATGCATTAATTTTGATTTCATAAATCTTTAACCTTATAAAACTTTTTAAATTAAATAAGAAAGAGTAAAGCATTTTTTCTAGCGTCTTTTGTCAGTCACAAACTTTATACAATATGGTGATTATAATTTACTAGCTTTCCGCCCGCGGCTTCACCGCGTTTTCAAAGAAAAACCCGCATAGTTTCCGTTCCCGTGGGATTTCCGGGATAAGACCTATCCTATTTGTTAATCCAAGTTAACATCTATATGTGTGCTAAATTTCAATGTAATCGGTTCAGTAGAATTTGCGTGAAAGAGTAAAAAACATACACATACACATCGATACTCATAAACTTTCGCATTTATAATATTAGTAGGATAGGATAGGATAGGATAGGATAGGATTATTCCAGTTCAAAGTCCACGAATTGAGGCATCAAAGTTACCGTTCACATATTAAATCGTAACTCGTGCATTTGCAACACGGCCAGTTTTGATGATTTAATTACAAAGTAATTTATAGAAAGTAAAACAGGACTCATCAAATGTCACAGCATGAAGGAAGTCACTTGACGGACGTTAACCTCGATACATTACGATGCAATCCGCAACTTAGATCGGTACTTTCTAAACGGACAAAAGCTTGAGATGATTCCAAAGATCCGAACATTTTGTGCACTGAATTTTTCTTTTTATTTAAGAACGATGTCGCTAAATTTGCAGCATTCCTACGATGCATTTTGAATGATTAAATAATAAATGTAGATCTTATTATGATATGTGACGATCGTAACCACTTATGTATATTTTTATGTGTATGTCCACTGGCCAGGCTAAGAGTATCACGTTAGTTCTCAAAATATATTATACCTACGTTATACTGTGACTTTACTCAAACAATATTATCAAACTTATTCGTGACAATAAAATGTCTCTATTCAAATGTCAACAGTTATGACTATTCATAGTTACAAGTCAGTTATGGCACAAATTATTGATTGTAAAATTAATAGTTAACGAAACACTATTTGCTAATAATACAATTAACAAACTGAAAATTAAATTATATGCATATTATGCACAGCACCAAAGAGTAGTATAATTCCATAGTACACGTAAGACCTTCCTTTTTGTAACATTGTTTATTTTGATGAACTAGTAAATTTATATTTAGGATACTGAATCTTGGCTTACTATTTGTATATTGGTCATATTTGTTTCGGAGGTGATTTTTCATTATATAAAATAAACAACAAAGTACTTACTTATAATTATCTATGTTTCATTTACTTTTTAGTTACAGTTAGTAAAGTGACTTTACAAATAAAATATTTCGTTTTCTTTCTGCATATACTTCGCCTTAAGAATTGGATACTGTTGTAAAATATTGACCACAGTGCATTCGTGTTTATTTTAGTTATGTGAGATTTTATATGTAAGTTTATAAGACGTATTGAAAATGTGTCCATACATACATCAGGTGTTCGATAAAATAAGCAATGAATAAAATTAAAAATGTATGCTAAGCGTGCGATTAAAATAGATAAGTAAATCTGTTCTCAGCTGTCTCGACCTGTTACATTAGTTCGAGCTTCACCGAGGGGTAATTAATGGGTACGATTTCCTGTTAAATCCTATAAAGAAGGTGTGGCAGGGAATACTGACCCGATGAAAAGAAAATTAACCAGTGAAATAAATGTGGAACGTGTTTCCATATGGTAAATGCCAGGGGACTTACTTAACTTTGTTTTGCTAAATCCATTTTACGCTTTATGGAATAAGGTACTAGGCTACCATAGCTTTAAAAGAGCCGTGATGAATGTTTGCTCGAAAGCATAAAGCCTCAATCAATGTAAATTGATAATAAGATCCATGTTAGCTATCAAAGTGAAAGTGAGAGTCAATTGAAGAGCTATCGTCTAGGCAAGGAGCCATTAACTCTGATAATCTTATGAGATTAATTAGATCGACCCATTGTATTAACTGAAAGATATTATCTTCGGTATAATAAGCCTTCTTGAGAACCATAAATATTACGTGGGTTCTAAATAAAGAGCTGTCGATATTTTCACTCGACTCCAAAACTGAAATACGAGTTGAAAGACATAATTTAATATGAAAATGGTTGCATTAATGAATAATGCCCTTTCTGAATTATTAAGTTACGTAGGCCTGCAAGGTACTATTTGACCAAGGCTCTATGTTGCTCTACGTATACCTATATATTATGTAACTGAGTTAATAATTACATTTCATACATTGGGATGTCATAATTAAATTATTCTATTGACGATCAGTATGTGGAAGACATTTAAAACCTTCATTCAGGAAATTCAGTAATTGGTTTATCTTAGAAATAATCGTTAGAAGTAAGGTATTTAAAATTGTCCTTTCTTTCAAATTCATTCTATATTCGTGCCATTTTTTATGTTAAGTTTTAGGCGACAAAAGAATCGGAATAAGAAATGATGTACATATTATATTTCGTTCGTCAAGACAAGGGGTCGATTGATGCAAGGTTTATGTTGAAACGTCATTCACGACGCCTTTAAGTTATTATTATTAATTAACATCACTCTGGGACGTCGGTTTTACGCTTCCATCAATAACTAGTGGCCAATTGGTATAGTTGGCGAGAAATTATTGATTATTATAGCCATTTCAATTGGATTGAACACTATTGTTTTTATTAATTTGTATCGTGTAGTTTGTAACAAAAAATACTGACTAATGTCCGAGTTGATGCTTATCAAAGAGACGAAGCCTATGTCGTGCCTTGTAGCTTTTAGTTAGAAAAAAGTTTTTATGATCGGAACCTACAAAGTCAGAAACTTAACTTTGTCTAATATTATAGGTATAGATTATATCTAAATAAATCTATAAAGACGAAAAAATATACATAAAAAATAGTAGATAGGTAATTAAAACATAATTTCAAGCTATTTTTACACCTAATTAATTAAAATACGAACCATTAAATAATGTTAGAAAATATTATGTTGGACTAATCAAATACTTAAAATAGAATTATGCTAATAGGATATCTATTTATTATGTTAAAAGTGTAGTCATCGAATTAAAGAAGTATAGAACGAATAAAAATGAATGAAGCTGTGAAAGTCAGAATGTAAAAGTGTATAAAATCTGCCTTAATTATACTTAATGTTGTTATGTAACATTTATTTTGAATGCAAAAATGTAGCACAGTGATATACATTTGTAAGTAAAACCATCACTCTATATGGAATAATGGAATTTTTAATCATGTAAATAATATTTTAAGGTTTGCGTATGAAATTAATATACTTCATAGATATTAGATTATAGAGTCATTTCTTGATGCTTCTCTTCTCATCCATCACAATAATTGTTTTTTTTTTTAAGTTAAGGCACACTGGCCCAATGTTAATAGCAAATTTTGCAATTTTACAACATACGTCGAATATGTCGATTATAGGTACGTAACTTTAATATTATAATCAATACATATAATAAAATTCTAGAAAAGTGGTGTCTGTACAATGAAAATATGTAAAAAAAATTAGCAGGGGTTATTATTAAATCTATACTAATATTATAAAGCTGAAGAATTTGTTTGTTTGTTTGAACGCGCTAATCTCGGGAACTACTGGTCCGATTTAAAAAATTCTTTCGGTGTTAGAAAGCTCATTTATCGAGGAAGGTTATAGGCTATATAATATCATCACGCTACGACCAACAGGAGCGAAGCCACGGGGGTGAAACCGCGGGGAGCACCTAGTGCCTACATTTCATAACTCTAACACCAAAGTGAAGCGAGGTCAGGTCTGTTTATTATAATAAAAGTGAATAATTTTAATATGTGATGAGCTATAATTTTCCTAACAATTATATCAACTGTAATAATTGTTATGGAAATTAAATAATCTCGTAACTGTACATCCTTCGTGCCTTCAGTTTTGTACATGCGAAAATAAACTTTAACACATACAAATAAGATCGATTTTCAAATGGACAGCTATAAGAGATTTATATGTAACTAATGGTAACGTTAAGATTATGATCGTACGGTCTTGTGAATTTGTAATAATGCAACACTGAGGTTGGTATCATTGTTCTTTCAGCCATTCTCAAGTGATTTTTATGTGTGCATATATAAACTGTTAATGATTATTGCTTATTGTTTGTTAAATAAATCTCCGCTGTTGAAACTTGTATTAGAGATTACATAATTGTAGATCTTATTTCGATTACAATAAAGGATGTTGTTTCATAAACGTTTCAGTATATTATTATGACCCAGAATTGGTATTTTGTCCGTGCCAAGCCTTTAAGTACTTAAATTTGATCTGGATCTTATCTACCATTTTGGATTTTTATATAATATTTTATATCTATTAAATATTAATTATATATGATAGGTAGACGTTTTCATATTCTCGTTTATTCCAGTCTTATTTAAATAAGAAATTAAATAATTAAGAATTATTGGGACATGTATCATGTTTATTGTGGATCCATTTTCATTATGGGTAAGCTTGCTTAAACTGTCAAATTGTTAACTTTAAGAAACATAGGACTGTTTATTGGCTTTAAGCTCTAACTTAATTGGTAACGTTAACAATTTTTTTGTTGTATCTAAAGTGATACAATTGTAAAACAATGTTTGCTAGTAGGTATAGCTTGGTTTAAATAAGAATATCTTTGAACGTATCTATAAAATTTTAATCAACATTCGCTTGTTTTCAATTACGGTACTAATTTATTTTGTTTTCAACTTTAGTATGACTTCAGTTCGTTAATTTGTTTAGGTAAGTTTTGATAGGATGAAATGTTGTTATTTAATGATATTTAGGGGTAAATTAGGCAAATAATTAATTCAAACTTCATGTTTAAATTAAATTTCTAATACAATATGAATATCTGTTGCTAATTTTGTTTATTGTGTGCCTACTACGATTTAATTTTTTGTTAATAAGTTGTTCATGCCCTGATAGTGAGGTTATATTTAATAATATATTAGGTACGGAAACTAACATGGATACAGTGTGTTTTCAGAACTTGGCCAGTAGATAGGTACCTACTTATAACAAGGTAGGTAAAAGTAAGGAACGATAACTTCGAATAATTTTCCTTATCGAGATTAAAATTTTGTTGAAAAGTTTATTAATTATATTTATATTAAATGTTATTTAGGGAGGCGTGTCTGCGAAGGGATGTTTCATTTGTCACGATTTCCGAAGATATAACAACAATACCCGAAGATATAAGGTATGTCCGTCCGTCCGTCCTAACTCCTAATCCTTCGTATCCCTATAACGTCTATAGTTATAAATCCATACTAATATTATAAATGCGAAAGTATAACTCTGTCTGTCTGTCTGTTACTCAATCACGCCTGAACTACTAAACCAATTTGCATGAAATTTGGTATAGATATATTTTGATACCCGAGAAAGGACATAGGATAGGCTTTATCCCGGAAATCCTACGGGAACGGGTTTTTCTCTGAAAACGCGGGCGAAGCCGCGGGCGGAAAGCTAGTATTTAATATATCACAGATAATATATTTATGTAGATTGTACATTACACTAATGTGTTGATTGAAAATTCACAGATTGTGTAAAAAATATTTTATATGAGTAGATATTGTATGTTACTATGCTATCTATACGTTACTAATATTATAAAGCTGAAGAGTTTGTTTGTTTGAACGCGCTAATCTCAGGAAGTACCTACTGGTCCGATTTGAAAAATGATTTCGGTGTAAGATAGCCGATTTATCGAGGAAGTCAGAAGTGTCATCATCACGCTAAGACCAACAGGAGCGGAGCAATGCGGATAAAACTTCGGAGCACAGCTCAACAACAAGACAACATTAAGGCCACCATAAAATTGGAATTCTAATAAGTACTTTAAATATTTAAATGATCTGTAAATTAAAGCTTCTCATATAACAATACGTATATATTTTAAATAATTTATTACTTATATTATGTTGCAAAGAAATTACACACAGTTGCACCTACCGACCTGTGTGGTAATTTTAGAAAGGACTTTACAAAATAGTGCAATAGTGCCATCTGATTGTATAATTGATTTTATTGACAAGGTAGAGGGTGCAAAGAATCTAGAACAAGATCTTCTAGCTTAGTGCTTCGGTATAAAGCTATGTTTCGTAACTAAACGGTTAAATATATAAAAATACATACAAATAAAGATAAGGATTTTTATGAAAAAACTATTCTAAAGAATCTTGTACTTAAGTGCGATTTTTTAATTATCTATCTTATGGAAAGAAAATATCCCATCAAAAACATCCTGTAAAAAACCCAAGTCTCGCAGCTCAGTCTTTCTACCGTCAAAAGTTGTGAGATCCATGTAATACCAAGTCGGTTAATCTATTTAGTGTCTACTTGAAGGACCTTCTGTCTTAAGTTATTACATAAGTTATTATCATGCCAATATTAAAAATATTTAACGTTTTAAACAAATAGATCAACTTGGACATCGCTTGATTTGATTATTAGTATGTATCACACTTCACAGCACGACGGGCCAGCGACCAACAGGAACGAGAGTTTCAATCGCGTGAGGCTCGAGAGACTAAAGAATCTAATATAATATTGTAATATTCATTTTGTTTTCATGCGATGTCCAAGTCGATCTATTTGTTTAAAACGTTAAATATTTTTAATATTGGCATGATAATAACTTATGTAATAACTTAAGACAGAAGGTCCTTCAAGTAGACACTAAATAGATTAACCGACTTGGTATTACATGGATCTCACAACTTTTGACGGTAGAAAGACTGAGCTGCGAGACTTGGGTTTTTTACAGGATGTTTTTGATGGGATCTCACTTCTTTTTGTAGAGCCTTTCTTTTTGATACCACCACCAACCACCAACTGCATAAATAACTTTGTAATCCCTTATATTTATATGGGATTACAAAGTTATTGATGCAGTTGGTGTATTTGGAAAACTGGACCGAAATTACAAAATATTTAAGTTTTCCCATGATTAAGACACTAAACTCTATATGTATTCCAAATATGAAGCTTCTAAGTCTGCTAGAAGTGCCTTGGACTTTTGATGATCGGTGAGTCAGTGAGTGACAAAATTTAGAAACTTTAACAAGTTGTCATTCTTAAACTACTGGTTCAAATTGACTGAAATTTTAAATATTCCGTGTTTATACAATGCCCCGATTAGTTACTGAAGATTCAGGTTTCTTGCTTTATCCACAACCGAATTATAGGGGGTCGAAAAAGGCCCGAATTGCTTCGAGAAAAGGATGGTACGGCCGTGCCACTTTTTTTTTGCTCGACTTGGCGGGGGCACTGCCGTGCCCCCAGATATAAAAGGGGCACTACAACAACATCTGCCGGGACAGCTAGTATAATATAATATATTTGTCGGTTGAATAAAAGAAAAAAAAATCGCCAGCTTTCTAATTTGAATATGAATCGTGTTAATAATAAATTTTGCAAGCCATGTTTTTATTTAATGTACCTTATAATCATTTAATGACATAATCATTTGCCATTTATTTTGAATAGCTTTGGGTAATCTTAATTCTTAGCGCGTATATGCAAACCTTTCACCTATAATTTAAACTTAGATGCGCATTATTTCAATCAATTTATACTGATATTAATCTGATATCAGTCTTTTTATATATAAATAAGTTATTTATCTTATTATTCACAAACTGTATGTTATATTCGCAATAAAAAATCTTACAAAAAAAAAAGGATACACAATCACTGTTAAAAGCATGTAATATGTTAAACGAATTTTATTTCTATCCAATCGATTAGCTAATAAAAATCAATTGTGCTGTTTATAAACTACTCATAAATCGTTGATTATAGATCTACAGTAAAATTACAATGACTCTAGATATGCAAAATAGTTTTATTACCAACCAGAATTAACTAAATGGATGCTAAAAATATTGTGTAATTCATTTCACTAGAATGGTTCCCGGATATAGAACAACCTATATTTTATTCAAGTCCAAATCTGGAAGTATTCTTACCTACTATGTTTGAGCCAAATAAGGTTTATCGTGAAAGAGCAACAAACTCAACAAACTTCAGATCATCACAAAACTTCTGGCTTTATAAATATATTACGGTATTTTTAATGATGTTTTCTTTGTTATTGTTTTCTATAGAATAGATAAGAGTATCGTAGTTTGAAATAAATAGAAAAAAGTAGAGGGAACTATCTCGGGCAAGTTGACAAAAAACAAGGGATAATTCGTATAAATATGGGATAAACAGTATATTGATTCTTTTTATGATGTAGTCCGTGCCTTCTATATATTCTTTTGACTAATAGAAGACATTTCAACGCATTCTCGCATCGCACATTTTCCTCCCAGTGCTTTGGTGGAAACCCTTCACACATTTTCACAGCATAGCTAGACATCCTCGCAAGGCACGTTCCCTGGCACGTTATTGGTGGAAAAGCACCCTTATACATCTCTATCAATACCCATAAAGTATTCGAAACTATGAAAGCTATAAATAGTATTTAGTTTTATTTTAGTATTCAAGACGTATATGTATGTATGGGATATAAGTGATAGGCTGGAATCTCTCCAGTTGCCAAACTCATTTTGTAGTCACATAGTGTTTTTGAACCTTTCCGTTTTATGCAGTTAATTAACGTAGAAATTCTGTTAATTGTGGAAACGAGGATGTGGACGGACTGCGTAATGACAGGAGGAAAATTATGTTAGGTTAGTATCTCATTACAGACTAATCTATTTAACTATTATCACACCCACTTGTAAAGGCGTGGTTTATAGTTGGAGCTATATGTAATTAGTAATGTAGGTACTATATTTTGGTTAATTAAAATATTCATTTTTTTTTATTTTATGTTTTTTTATTATGCTACTCTTTCCTGTGGGTAGTGTAGTAGAAATCACTTCATCGATTAAACATTATTAGGGAATCAAAATGAAATGTCCGCTTGTAATTTAGGCTTCTAAGTCAATTATATAAAACAATTTATTCAAGATGATACTTTAAAAAGGCAAATACTTAACGGAAAAAAGAGCGAAATCCTTAAAATTATTAAAGTAAAAATTCAAACACATTTTTCACTACCGGTAAAACCTGCTAGCTTTGCCAACGGTTGCAGACTTTGCCATAGCCAACTTCTGAGGGAAAAAGTGTAGTCACATCTTAATATCAGTTTTTTGTCATTTATGCATGCCTGTATAGTAAAATTTATGAGTTAAATGGCAATACCGAATGAGATGTGGCAGCCCAGCTTGTTTTTGAGATGTCATTTTCGGCGGTTACTTTTTTCGAATGTTGGCGGTATGAAACTTAGTGCTCCGGAACTTTTACAAAAACAAACGGGAAAAGCATTGCCTACGTAAGTATTTTTTTGATATTATGTTAACATAATGTTCTTTAGCTAAATAAAAGCTGATTTACTGTGCTACAAGCTACCTTTACTTCGCAATTGGTATTGGTAAATTCAACAACCCCAATCACAACGTCTGTGATGGTGACTTTGCCATGTTTTGTTGGAGGTTAGGTTAGGGCTGCCACAAAATTTCTGATGAATATTTTAATTAAATTGTCATTGTAAGAACCTACTGACTGGTGAAAAAAAAAATATAAATAGTTAGGTAGCCAGGTATGAAATACACAGTGCATGTGCTTAAATGAAGGTTGTTTTACAAAAGGTATTTATTTATTTAATTATTTATTACATACACAAAAGAAATAGAGACACATAAAGTACAGCTAATAGGAAATAATGTGTACAAACGGATTTTAAAACTTGATTGGATTGGTTCCTATCAAGTTTAAAATAACAAAAATTTTTATATTCAATCAAGATCATATAAATAAGAATTTGTCATTGTTTAAATCTTTTAGGAATGTCGTGTAATGTGTGATATTAAAAAAAAGTTAGTTAGTTTAATGAATACTTACTATTTTTTTTTGTTTTATTATGTAAAACAATTCAAAGTTAAGAAACTAACTAGAAGTAATTGATTATGTTTTTTTTTTACTTTTACTAAATTGTTCCTACTACGAAAACATTTTTATTTGACAACCCTAACCCTAACTTCTTCTTATATAGGAAATATTTTGGAAAGGTTGGTGAATTTGCCACCTTCTTAGAGAGTTAAATTACCAGTGCTAAATAATATAAAGTTTTTACTTTATTTTACGGGATATAGGAAGAGTGCAAATATATTACTTTTTAACCTCATAAACTCCAAAAATTTCATTTTTTCTTTCATATGGCAAATTTACCAGAAGTGACAGCTAACTTTGCCATAATTGTTTTTATGCTTAAAATATTATAATTTACAAAAATGAAATAGATATTTAGTATTAATGTAAATTTTCATGAAATTTACTACGTCTAGGTGCAGGTTACTCATTACGTTTTCATACAATTATATTTTTTTAAAGCGAATCAAACTTTTTGACACATGAAAAAGTGGCAAAGTAAGCAGGTTTCACGGTACTGATAATCGCTGCAACTTCATTAAAAATGCAATAAAGCAACGATATAGTTCACAAACATGTTGTATGTAAATAATTAAAATATTGAGCAGCAGTTACTACAAAGCAGCGTATGCTTGAATTATGAAATTTGTACCATCATTTTTGTAACGTCATTAAAAATTAACAATGCATCTTTCACCACACAATTATCTACTTACTCATGAATCATAATCGTCTCAACAACCATTTAATTGACAAGTATAGATTACTCGTGTTCTGATTCCATCTATTTTGGGCAACACAGACTTCAGCTACGTACAATAAATTTCATAGATAAACAATGTTTTGCACGCAGTTGATGCAACCCAATAAACACATGATTTTATTAGGGCCACGTGAAAGCTTACTAAGTTTCCTATTTTCCAACCTTGAGCCAAGTAATTAGCGTCGTCATGATTAAATAATTAAAGTATTGTGTAAGGTTGACGATACGTGTGAATAATACGAATTCGTGAGATTTCGTTTAGATATTTTTTTATTGTTTGTTTACTGCGAGGGATCTGCTTCTTACATAATTCGCAAGACGCAATGTTAAGGCTACGTGACAAATGGTTATGTAAAAAGTTGATAATAGATCCATTTATAAGGATTAAAGAGAGAAATTTGTGTTTTTTTTTAGGAAAATGTTTTCAGTCATTCAAATCGGCACTAGGACAATTTCAGTATTTTTAAAAATATGTATCTATACGTCGTTATATTAGTAAAAAGAAGTGCAGCACAATGTATACAATTTAGAATAATAAGCCGTTCTCTGACCTCTGTCCCGTCCCGTCCCGTGATATTGATGGACGGTTGAGTGTCTAATTGACCGCGATTTCTTAAATCTTGTTATATTCATACGTTAACACTTATTTTTAGCGTTTATTTATTTCTAAATAATACATTCCATTCAGTTATATGTGAAGGTTCTCTTAAGTAACTTTGTAATAGTACGCTATAGTTAAATCGAACAAACAATTAGTAAATATATAATTGATGCTTTACGAAACGCTTTTAAATGTCAAATTCACTAATATAGTGATGTTGTCCAAGGATCCGCTCTAAAAGCCCTACTACTCTTACATCACGTCGCAATTCATGCAAAAGAAACTGATGTTAATAATAATCACTTAAACTGAAGTAAAATGTCAGGTAAAGTTTAACTTTCTATTATGATTTAAAAAATGCAAGCAAAAATACAAAAGCTCCGTTTTAATTTTCACAGAATGTCAGCCGGGTCAGCCATTGGGGGTAGGTATACTCTATTATACGAACAGTAAACACATTTTCATAATGATAACGATGACTAATATACTAATATTATATGAATACTGAATAGTAATACTTCTTACAATAAACCTTGACATACAACGTATAGAAGTATATTACCTACATTTAAAACTTACTCAAAATATAGAAAGCAATTCTACATCATTTCTACATTTGTTTATAAAACGTTCTACACTATTTTCAAACATTTTCTTTCGTAAACCTTTTTTTTTTTTTTTTTTTTTTTTTTTTTTTTTTTTTTTTTTTATAGTGGAGAATGCATTTAGGCATACCCAGGGCAACTCGGGGGAAGAGCCCTGGGTTATGTCGGACTCACCCTGCTGAGTGCAGGGTCCTACCGACTAAACTCCACTGTGTTCCGCCGTGCCGCTTTATTGACGGGGCCGCGGGTATTCGGTAGAACCGCATCCGCAGACCCGTCAGCGGCAGCCTATCTCCAGGCCCAACGCGAATGTGGCGGGAGGCCGCCAGGTACCTTCCTGGGGGGGCGGCGAGAGTGGAACACTTCTCACGCCGCCTCTCCGCACCGGATGATGGATTATATCCCCGTTCCATCATCCGGTGCCCATCATCAGGGAGGCAGGTCGCGACCGTGTAAAGCGGCCGCGACACGGTGACGACGCCCAATAGGACGACGACGCCGGATCGGATCCGCGGAAGGGTTTCTCTCGCGGACCCGTTCTGCCTCCTCCTTCTGCGACATCACATACTCGCAGAATGTGATAGCCGCGGACCACGATCTGTCGCCGCCAACCATTTCGCGAACTATGGAAGGCAGGGAGAGATCAGGGCCGACGACTGCGACCAGGCGAGCTCGGGGCTCTGACCACGCGGGGCACACGGCGAGAGTATGGTCTGCCGTGTCCTCCGGACAGTCGCACCAATGACAAGCCATTTGCGGCTCCCGTCTGGCGACTTTGCACAGGTACCGCCCAAAACATCCGTGTCCGGACAGTACCTGTGTCAGGCGGAAGGTGATGGCCCCATGCCGCCTGTCGCACCACTCACGTAGGACCGGTCGGATTGCTTCGACCGTCCTTACTCCTGCGCTGGGCTCTTCGAGCCGTCGTTTCCACTCACTGAATCGCCGCTCGAGAGCATCAGCCCTCCATTGCTGGACCTGCTCCAGATATGGGTTGATCCCGTGCGATCTGGACGCAGCGACGCGGCGATAGACGTCCGCCAGCATTTCGGCGTCCAGGTCCCACGGGGGCGTCCCCGCCATTACGCACGCGGCCTCGAAGGACACCGTGCGATATGCCCTCACGATTCTGAGCGCCATGACCCGCTGCGGTCTACGCAATAGGGGTCTGGTACGGACACTCAAAGAGTCAGCCCAAATGGGCGCACCATAGAGGGCCATGGAGCGAATGACGCCGGTGTAAAGACGACGGCACGCGCCCCCAGCCCCCCTAAGATTCGGGAGCAGACTTCCAAGTGCCCCGGCCACCCCAACAAGCCGGGGGGCGAGGCGACGGAAGTGTTCCACGAATGTCCAGCTGCTGTCCAACACGATGCCCAGATAGCGCAACGTGGAACCAACGCTGATGGACGCACCGCCCACCTGAATGGCTGATCCAGCAGCCTGCGCCCTTCGACGGCCACGAAACAAAATCGCTTCTGACTTGTCCAGGGCCACCTCTAGACCAAGTCTTCTAATCCGGCGCACAACTTCTGCAACACCTGCGGTCGCAAGGAGGGCCGCGTCCCTATACGAGGCCCCACGCGCAGTCACCAGGGTGTCATCCGCATAGCAAAGCACGCTTACACCCGGGGGATAAGTGGCGCGCAGGACCCAGTCGTAACCGATGTTCCACAGGAGAGGCCCAAGAACCGAGCCCTGTGGAACACCGCACGACATTTCCTTTTCCATCCATCCACGGCGTGCGGGGTACGCCACCGCCCTCTCTGATAGGTAGGACTGCAGCAATCGCACCATGTACTCGGGCACGTTGTGGTAGCGGAGCGCCTCAATTACGCAACTCCATGGTAGCGTGTTAAAAGCGTTGGCGATGTCAAGAGACACCGCCAAAAGCACTCCACCTTCATCAGCCACATTGTCTGCGAGGTCACGCAGCGCAGCGATCGCATCAATGGTGGACCGCCCCCGGCGGAATCCAAACTGGTTTTCGCTCAGGTCCGGCCCCACTCCCTCCAGGTGGTCGATGAGGCGAGCTGCGAAAACGCGCTCAAAGAGCTTGCTCACCTCATCGAGCAGCACGATCGGCCTGTAAGCCGAGGGCGAATCGCGCGGGCGTCCGTCCTTCTGCAACAGGACCAAATTCCCGGTCTTCCACCTCCGGGGAAATTGGCCCTGTTGGAGGCATTCTGTGAAGAGCTGTTCCACCCTGGGTCCAAGTGACTCTAGCGCCAGTACCCAAGCCCGCCCTGGGATACCATCAGGGCCGGGAGCGGTCTTTTTTGCTTTGAGCCGCTCCACCGCCACTGCGAGCTCGTCACGCGTGACCACAGGGACATTTCCATCAGCATACTCCTCCTGCACAGTCATTGTGGATGCCATCGGCGGGGGAGAATGTCTTCCCCGATTCGGAAACAGGGACGTCACCACCTGCTCCAGAAATCGAGGCTCCAGAGTTTGAGATAGGGGCGGGGCCCAAGGGCGAAGCTTTTGCCTCACCCTCTTGTAAGGCCGACCCCAGGGTTCGTGGTTCAAATCCTCGAGCATCTCCTCCCATGCGCGAGTTTTTGCTGTGCCTATCGCGTCCTGGAGAGTCACGATACAGTCTCTGTAGACGGCATATAACCGCGCCTCCTCCTCTTCGTCACGCCGTCTACGGCGTCTATGCCTGGTGTACGCCCGCCTCGCGGCTACGCAAGAAGCGCGTAGCTGGGAGATATCGGCGGACCACCAGTACATTTGTCGCCTTCGCGGGACTGACCGCGCTCTCCGCATGCTCGCGTCGCATATTTGCGCCATTGCGTTGGCAAGCCAAGTGGCCTCCTCCTCCACATCAACATCGTCACCCTGCGGCGTCGGGAGCCAGGCTTGCACTATGGCAGCTTCTATGAGAAGCTCCTTATCAAGGGTTCCAAGCGCCCAGCGCGGACGGCGCTCGCCAGCGGGGAATCGACTGTTAGCCGTCGAGGGCGTGGAGACGCTGAACCGGATGTAGCGGTGATCCGAAAGCGTCTCCACGTCCACCAGAACCCTCCAGTCTTGAATACAACGAGCGAGAGGGGGGCTTGCGAAGGTGACATCTACAATAGAGCCACCCCTCTGTCGCACGCATGTCAGCTCTGTTCCGCGGTTAATAAGTGTTAACCCAGAGGCGACCGCCCAGTCTGCAAGCAGAGTACCGCGCACGTCACCTGCCCGGCAACCCCAAGACACGGACTTGGCGTTGAAGTCCCCGGCCAGAAGAACAGGCAGTGGCTGCGCGAGGTCGATCATATCTCTCAACACGACGAGGAACTCCTCGAAATCAGCGAGACAGCGATTTGGCGAGAAATACACCCCCACGACGGTGTATCCGTTAATTACCGCTGATACGCAGCCCCGTCGCCTGACCACTTGCTCTATTTGAGTACCGCCTTGTGCAACTAGTGTCACCAAGCTATCTAGATCACCCGCCCAGTTATCCCAGGCGGGGACATTGTACGGCTCAGACACAATCGCCACATCAATCTCCCACTCTGCCAGGCTTTGGAGTAAAAGATCCTGGGACCTAGCACAGTGGTTGATATTGGCCTGTAGGAAACGCAGTGGGGCCATTACTGCGTTTCCATTGCTGCCTCCGTTTGCGGCACCTCAGGCACCAGAGCGGAGCGTGATGGAGCCCGAGCACCATCTAGCTTCCGCATTCCGCCTTTTTTTGGCTTGGGGGCCTTACAGGCTAAGCTTCCAAGCCGATGTTCTGCTGGTCGCTTTGCTTCTGCACAAAGGGCGCAGTGAGCAGTGGTAGCAGAGCATTCACCCGCTTTATGGCCCATTTCACCGCAGCGGAAACAAATGGTACTCCGATCCGCAAGTGATGAGCACGTAGCACTTACATGGCCTAGCTCCTGGCAGCGGAAGCAGCGGAGGGGCTTCTGCTCGATTAATGAGACACTTGCGGAAACCCACCCCACCAGAACGCGTCCCACCTGCGCCACCTTCTTCGCCGCGGTCACCGGACAGCTTACCCAGGCTGACATTGCGCCCCGCGGGCCAGAACGCAGGGCACCACACTTTACGTGCTCGACGGAACACTCCCCTGCACGTGAGACCGCGGTCGCAATGTCTTCAGCAGAGGCCGAGTCATCCAGGCCAGTAATACGCAGCTCTGCGCACTTCACTGGCCTGGTCACCTTCACATTAACCTCGCCTAATACCTCCCGCAATTTGGCGGCTAGAGCATCCGCTTCCTTTGTGCTGGAAGCACCAGGTATCTCCAATATCCTGGCACCGGTAACACCACGCTTAAAGCGCATCGCATCGATGCCCATCTCCCCAAGATTGATCCCACGCCGCGCCTCCATCATGATCTTGGCATAAGTTATGCCACGCTCCTCCGCTCCCGGCTGAAGGGTCAGGACGACAGCCGAGGAAGAGGGAACGTGGAGCTTGTGCCGCTTTTTGCGGGACTGCGCCGCAGGCTTCTTAGCCTTGGCCCTCTTTGTTTTCTTCCCACCCTTCCCGACAACAGTCCATCCTTCCTCTGGCTGCTGTTGCGGGAGGGGGTCTGACGATGGGGCTGATGTGGAGGGCGCGACTATGCTGGCGGGTTTTGAGTTCGCCGCGCTTTTCGACGCCACTTTTTTCTTCTTGTTGGCCTTCGGCTTCGGCTTCATGGCCGTCGCTGCAACCTGTACCGCCACTTGCTGCTTTAAAGCAGTCTTCCCGACCGGAGCCGCAGCATGCTTCACGGCCCGTTTTGGAGTGGACCCCGTCGCCGATATGCCTGGTTGCGGTACCGAGGCAGCCATTGCATATGTTTTTTCTGCTGGTGGTGGGAGAGGGACAAGGTCCTGGGTCGCCTGTTGGACGGCCTCCACTGTCGCTCTCCTGTTATCCGCCGCCAGCGCCGGTCTTAATCGCTTAGCCGGCGGCAGACGCTCCTCCAGGGCCTCAAACCTAGCGTTAATCATGTCTCCAACCTGGCGCAAAATGGAAGCTACCAGATCAGCATCTGGTTCCCGCGGTTGAGGACACACTTGAACGCTTTGCGAGGTCTTCACTTTTTCGAGCTCCCTTTTGAGGAAGTCGATCTCGGCCTGTAGGCGGGAGTTATCCGCCTGCAGAAGCCGTGTCTCCTCTGAGACTGTGAGCCGCTTGAATTGTGCAACCGACAGTTCAATGTCATCGTGCGCCAATTTGAGGACTTTTTTGAAAGTGGTCTTCAAATTGTTTGACCTGGACCGCACCTTCTCAATGGCGGCCAAGCTATCCGCAATACGGAGGCTAAGAGCCTCCGCCGTGTTTCCTTCCTCTATTGGAATGGGGGGGAGGGGAGCGCTAGCACGCATCGCCTCGATGCGCTCAGCGCACTCCGCGACCTCCTGCTCAGCCTGCAACTCTGTTTCCAGTTTGCGCGACGCGTCCAGTTTGGCTGCGCGCCGAGCGGCGCACGTACCCGGCGTGCGGCCCTTCCCTCTTTTGGATGTTTTTTGGCAGGGGGTTTTTGAACCCCCAAACCCATCCTCCGAATCCGAACCGGAGCGGCTCCTATCTAGGGACCTCTTCCGCCACAGCCTTCCCGTTTCGTGGGATTGCATATCCACCATGCTGTTGGCTGAGCTTGATTTAGAAAGCCCCCCAGCTCTCGTCCGTCTTGTCCTTGCGTCATCCGAGTCGTGTTGCCTATCATTGTCCAAATTTATTTTGCTAGAGTCGTCGTTATTAAATGGGGCCGGGTTAAAAGACATTTTTGTTCCCACGAGTATGGGGGATATAAAAAGTCCATCCGGGCGGTGCCCCCTGCACCCGGATAACCCTTATACACCATGGAGGTCGGGCGGTATCCATGGGAGGCCACAGCTAAAGCTCACGCACTCCCGAGCCAAACTGTCCAAAGGGGACAGGAAATCCACGCCGCTGGACTGAAACGCAGATTTGAGGGTTTTTTGATGAGGTGTCCTTCCTCTCGAACCGGCCGGTTAAGGCAAGCCCCCTGGTCCGTCGTAGCTGCTAGACGTGACAACAACACTACGACGGGTAACAGGTTGCCCGACGGGAGGCCGAAGCCCCTAACCAGACGTCAGAAAACCTGCCGCCCAGCCCGCCGCGCCGCGATTGTAGCAACCGCCATCCACCGCTGCAGAGCAGCCCCTCGCCCAGTAGGACTAAAAACGTCCGCAACCACTGGTTACCATACGTCGCCGCCAACAGCAGCACTGTTCGAACTCGAACCCAGCAACTGCACAGGGAAACTCCCTGCAGAGCAGAAATTTCGACGAAGGCATGTAGCCCTCGAGTTCCTCCAAGCTGGTTTTGGTCCGCGCCGGCAATACCACCGGTACCCCCCATATCTGGGAGGCCTCCCCCTATCCGCCACCTGGGGACGCGCCCGATAGGAGACCAGAAACTCCACACGGGTTCTTTCGTAAACCTTGTCCCAAAAAGGTACAATAATAAAAACAGGATCAGGTAAGTGCCGACATTTTAACATCAACATCGACATAGATTCGATAACTGACATATTTTATTCTTTAGATTTCTGCAGCCTAAAGAACAAAAATCATTCCTAACATAGTCATAAAATGAAACTATTGAATTGTTTGTTTGTTATGTATTTATTTGTATTTTCGATTTCAGTAATCTTCAAACTCGCTCGACCGATTATAACAATTTATTGGAACAATGGATAGTTAATATTATTTAAGGAGCAGAACTACTGACCTGTCTAATGGAATTGGGGCATAATATCTATACTGATATTGTAAAGCTGTTTGTTTGTTTTAACGCGCTAATCTCAGGAATAACTGGTCCGCTTTGAAAAATTCTTTCAGTGTTAGATAGCCCATTTATCGAGGATGGCTATAGGCTATAATTTATATATCATCACGCTAAGACCAACAGCGGAGCAATGCGGGTGAAACCGCGCGGCACAGCTAGTAGGTTATAAGAGTATTATTATAATGTTTGTATGAACAGATTATCGAAGTCGAGCTAAATATACATACTTAACATTGAACCATCTGTTAGTTGTTGAACGATTATTATTGTTATTCCAAAGTCCATAGCTCAAAAACAAAACATTAGACGTGGGATATATAGTCAGTTATATAAACATGTTTATATATGTACTCTCATAGATCATATAAGCGAAATAGAATAGGTTGGTTACTGTGATTTATGAATATTAGGTACTAAGAATATTCGCATAATTAATACCGGCCACGTAATAGGTACTCTATATTTCTATTACGCAAAAAAACAATATAAAATATATTCTATTGCACGCCTCATAAGCGAAGCGTTGAGGTGGGTACTACTGTCACTTCGCGCAAAACATCTGATTTTTCAAACTTAAAATGTCTTTATGTATCATACATTGCACTTGTAAGATAATACATACACACACATATTAAGGACGCTGTCACAAATCTGCGTTACTCAAATTTAGGTATCTAACGACGTAACTTTGTTCGCGGCAATATCACGCTCACGTAAACATAGCGCATTCCATTTTATAGACCATCTTCATACTTGATATTATTTTTAATTTTTGATATTATGTATTTTTATTGAAATTGATTCCAGAAGATTACTAGGAACTTTAAAAATTCATTTTGTTACTTTTATTAGTAGGTACGATCCTAATAAGTATGTTAGTATATTCAAACAACTTAAAAAAGTGTGACTATTTTACATCATTATTTAATTGAATAATAATCTATGATTAATTGTATACAATATCATAGACTACAGGCCCATGTTGAAAAAATTATGGGTCATTTGACCCACCACCTGACCTATATAGAATGATATAAGAGCATAAAATAATAAGATTCAGCACTATGGCGTCACTCGTAAGCTGTCCACCTGAGTGCAGATGAGAATTCGAAAGTTCAGGTAGAGATTTTCTCCCCTTGTCTCCATGATTTTTGTACGGCGTTGCGGAATAATGGCTTAAAAGCAGTATAGAAATAGTATGACACAGATGCCGTACAAAAATTGTGGTCCACAAAGTCGGAATTTATTTTTATTTTTCGACAGTTGCCGGGGTAAATTTGGTCATTTGATTTTGTACGGCATCTGTGTCATGCTATTTCTATACTACTTTTAATCAATTATTCCGCAACGCCGTACAAAAATCATGGAGACAAGGGGAGAAAATCTCTACCTGAACCTTCGAATTCTCATCTGCACTCAGGTGGACAGCTTACAAGTGACGTCATAGTGCTGAATCTTATTATTTTATGCTCTTATATCGTTCTAGATAGGTCACCTGGTGGGTCAAATGACCCATAATTTTTTCAACACGGGCCTGTAGTCTATCAAAGCTTTTTAAGAAATGTAGAATTATTATCATACCTACATATGATGTTACCGGCACTGTATTAAATCCGGCATTGTATACAATTCTTAGTAAATGTATGTTATTCCGAAAAATAGTCGGAATGAAATAAATTATAGGTATTCGTCACATAACACATTACAGCTAGGATACTCTTAAATCTGAACTTTTCCTACGTAGCAAACACATTTGCAAGTGTGGGTAGTTTTTGGGGTAGCTATTAACCAATATGAGGTCAAAACTAAAATCCAAGATGGCGCCGACGAAAATTTTACATCTTTTCGTCATGGGTGTCATTTTCAAGGTTTTGGAGTAGCTCTTAACAAATATGAGGTCAAAACTAAAATCCAAGATGGCGCCGACGAAAATTTGACTTTTTTCGTGATGGGTGTCATTTTCATGGTTTTTGGGGTAGCTATTAACGAATATGAGGTTAAAACCAAAATCCAAGATGGCGCCGACGAAAATTTGACTTTTTTCGTGATGGGTGTCATTTTCATGGTTTTTGGGGTAGCTATTAACGAATATGAGGTTAAAACCAAAATCCAAGATGGCGCCGACGAAAATTTGACATCTTTTCGTCATAGGTGTAATTTTCTTAATAATAAAGAAGTAAACTAAAATAAAATAACAAAGATTTAAAATTTTCGTCGGCGCCATCTTGGATTTTATTTTTGACCTCATATTGGTTAATAGCTACCCCAAAAACCATGAAAATGACACCCATGACGAAAAGATGTAAAATTTTCGTCGGCGCCATCTTGGATTTTAGTTTTGACCTCATATTAGTTAATAGCTATCCCAAAAACCATGAAAATGACACCCATGACGAAAAGATGTCAAATTTTCACCGGCGCCATCTTGGATTTTAGTTCTGACCTCATATTGCGTAATATCCACCCCAAAAACCATGAAAATGACACCCATCACGGAAAGATGTAAAATTTTCGTCGGCGCCATCTTGGATTTTATTTTTGACCTCATATTGGTTAATAGCTACCCCATAAACCATGAAAATGACACCCATGACGAAAAGATGTAAAATTTTCGTCGGCGCCATCTTGGATTTTATTTTTGACCTCATATTGGTTAATAGCTACCCCATAAACCATGAAAATGTCACCCATGACGAAAAGATGTAAAATTTTCGTCGGCGCCATCTTGGATTTTAGTTTTGACCTCATATTAGTTAATAGCTACCCCAAAAACCATGAAAATGACACCCATGATGAAAAGATGTAAAATTTTCGTCGGCGCCATCTTGGATTTTATTTTTGACCTCATATTGGTTAATAGCTACCCCAAAAACCATGAAAATGACACCCATGACGAAAAGATGGCAAATTTTCGTCGGCGCCATTTTGGATTTAAGTTTTGTCAAATTGCTTTACCCCACCAATCCGTTCAACAACCCATAAAAAAAGAGAATCTCAGTCAACATAATTTTTAAAACATAATTTTAAATTACAAATAACTGGAATATGAAACTTATACAGTTTACTCTTATAAAGTATCAAATATTTCAAATCACGAAAACGACAGTATACGCACAATAATCTTTTTCTAATTCGTTTTTATTTTTGGGACGAGGAGCGATACACCCGTCCTTCCAAGAGCGCTTCTGAGCGCGGTCTGACGACCCGCGAGAGCAAAATGTATGAAGAAATCGACAAGTATTTTTAATTTAGCTTATAATTGAAATAAAATTTTGATTTAGATACAAAAAAATTATCTCAATCTATAAAGGACTATATATCCCTCAATAATTTATAGGTAAGAAGATAGATTAGGCTTTTAATTTTCTTAAAAGTGTACCGTTTTAGACCCCATTTTTTTGCATTTTATGCGATCATTGTGCTGGGAAAATCGTATTTCAGTGACAATTTTGTATGACGTCGTACAATTTTTATAAGATGATCGTAGAACTGAATATATTATCTTTAAATTAAGATATTACTTTGTTCTCACGTGTAAGTGCTTTGAGTTAAAATTGTACCGTAAAATAGCGGTTTTTGTTAAAAATCTGTTATAGCACCCTTAAGAAAAAACACTATTTTTAACGTTCATGATATTTTTGATGTCATTTTTGTTATTTAAACTAGTTAAAAAACAGTTTAAAAAAGTTCTGTCTTGGACGTCCGTGTGTCTGTATGTGCGGATCCTTTTTCTTGTTAACACGATAGCGACCGAAATACTTTACTAATCGAGTCTTTTTTTTTTCTCTTACGCTTGAGTATGCTCAGGAATAGAACCCTTTCATTTTTCAGGGTCTGATTCGATGTGGTTTAATTGTTATTAAATAAACAAAAATAATAATTAATAAATAATTATTAAAAAAAAATTATGAGGCGTGCACTTTTGGATTTTCCAAATTATTTTATATTGTTACCTACGTATTGTAACCTTTTATCCTGTTGTTTTATTATAATACTATTTTGTCGAGACACATGCTGAAAATAAGTGGAAAGATTTGAATTTGGGTGTCCTTATTTTATGTAATTTATAAACGAGAACCTGCTAAAAAGAGCAATTTTACTATTTTAATGGTCATTATTCTTTTAGATAGTATCATAGTAGGTACAGCCATATATAACTTTATGCTTTATGAGACAGTAGTTCAGTATTTGTAGAGTATACCTAGTAATAATTGAAGCATGTTTTCGATTATGAAGGGGTAGCTTCTAAATATTGGTAGTTTAAAATATTTTAACTCTTTATTATTTTATGGTGTTCGTCTTCAAAGTTTAAAGCCTTTGGAACCACCATAATTATGATATGATCACTATACGTAAAGCTAATGATAATCACAATAATTATTATAAAATTATAAAAAAATACGCGAATTGTCGAGTTTCTGAGTAGGCGAATCAAGATGGAAGACTCTCCTGAGTCTTACACCCCTTGTTCTCATACCTATTGTTAACATATCTGATATTCAATATTGTTGTATAATACGACCTATTTCGAAAATAACGATTGCCTCATTGGCTTTGTGAAGCGTTCATCGTACATAGATTGGGAAGCCTACGCCTAAAAGGTCGCATAATGTCATAGAATCTCCCTTCAAACGATTTGAATCTTTCCTCTGCCTAATAAATAATAATCGAGATACAGTAACGTTTTTAAAAACAATAATATGTACTGTAAATGTACGTTCTTAGTGGAGGCTCGCGTTTGTTCAGATTATACGGCATTTAGTGGTCAATATCTTTAGGTACATTTATCCCCCTGTAAAATAATGTCTTTCATACTTTATTTTACGAAAGACCATAACTGGCGTAAGTATCAATGCAATACTTACACCAGTATTCCATTACACGGTTTATTAGGGCTAAATTACAGGTACATATGTTTTTGTCGAGAAAAACTCCATTCTCCATTCAATTGTAACGCAATTTAAATATTATCTATATGAAGATCTTTTGACAGTAATTAATATGCACACTTCAAGATTGAAAACGCAGTCTCATTAACATGTAATCAACTTTATTCCCATGAAATGACTACATATACTGTTAAGTATAAATTGGATTACGTTATAGTTTATATAATTTCATCTTTTTGCAATTTAGACGAAGAAAGTGGATAATAGACATTCTGATAAGTACTCTCTATTTATGAGACTGTCCCTCATACTTTCTGAAAAATGTGTATTTAAGTAGGTAGGCCTATTGATACTTTTTGAACATCTATTGAAACATGATTAAAATGTTTGTATAGAATTTTTTAATTAACAAGACAATTATTATTAAAAAAACAAAATACCCGACTGCACACTAAAAAAATATTATTATGTCTTTATCCCGTGGGACTTTTAGGATAAAATGTATCCTATGACACTCCCGTAATCAAGACAAATCTAACGATACCTCATACATCAAAACCCATCAAGCCGTTTAGGCTACAGGTGGTCACAAAGGAAAAGACATACATACATACTTACATACACTCGAAAAACATTACCCTCCTTCTTTGGCAGTCGGGTAAAAAACGCTACTGTAATTTTACACATAGGCAATAATGTGTAGACTGTTTTTATTAATCGAGATTGTAATATATTGTATTTTCTTACAAAGTTGAAAAATAGAATCGTATTAACGTATATTTGTTCAACACAGACTAAAGAAGACTAAAACACAATATACCTTTAGACTATGTGACGATGATGATATAATTAATATATACTGAAATCTGAATAAACTATGAATATGTATAACAACAACAATGACAAAAGAGCCTCTTTATTTTATAAAAATATTATTTTAAAATTGGCAAATCATTCTGGTAACATCGTTGTTGAATGTGGGTCTCAAGAACCTACTAAGATAACTACACTTTTGAAATCGCACTTTGCAGATCACCGCAAAATATGAAAGATAAAAAAATTCGCAATAAACTGTGACGTTCTGTGTAAATGTACATATACTTTACAATTACAAAACAAAAAATAAAATGTTTTTTATTTTAATGTTATTTTTTTATCATAAATTATTACAAAAACAGTTATAGATATAATCTAATCTAATCGATGTATTTTGATATAATGAGAGTTATTAGTAAGACTAAACGTAGATAATAATCATAAAAAAATATCGTGTCTAAATTTAATGCGAAAAATAAAAAAAAACTACCTATACTTCGTAAGAAAAACTTTTGAATATAAAAAAATCTTCGCAAATCTTATTGTATAATATTTAAACTATCAACATTGTATTATTTTATACATCGATCATGCCTACAATTTATATTTTATAATGCATTGATGTAAAAAACACAATGTTTCCAGTATTTTAAACTTTCAGCTTATTGCAATCTGCAAATCTACTGCATCTTAAAATCAATTAAAGAGAGAACGGGATATGCATCATCTAGGTCAGTTGCACTGCATTGTGCAACTTAATTGCACTTAGATAAAAGAAACGACGTGCTAAAATTTGGCAAATTTCTTCATTGTGTGTAACAACGTGCGAAATGAGATCAAATCTGAGACGTTATGTGTTCCTCCGCGAACCGTTTAGCTTCTGACGAGCTTTCATCTCCGAAATATGAATTAATTATGTATTATTACTTGAGTTTTAAACAAAATAGCTGTTTATATGGCTAAGTAATTATATTAATTGTAATTACTATTTAATCTAACTATGAAGGATAGATTGTTTTTATTTATTTATTTATCGTTAGTGACGATTTAATTCAAAAACTGCTGGAACTTATTTTACTTTCAGAAAGCTTTCAGATATATTTCCGAAGTAATATTAAATATTTTTTTTTTAGTATATAGCCTAGCTTATTTTAAGACAAAGAAGGTAAAATAAATAAATAAAAATAGCAAATCATCCTCATATTAAAAAACCATGAAACTGACATTTCACGCATTTTGTGAACGTACATTTTGTTAGGTTTCTATACTGATTTGACGAATTCTGTTCCCATACAATTTTTTTACCTTATATTTGCTTTATTAGTACATACGGTAATAATGCCTACTTATGAAACATCATCATCGCTTTAGATTTCAATTTCAATCAGTTTATTACAAAGCTTTTGGTCAAAATTAACAAATTCTTCTTCTATACTAGAGAAATTATGTTTAAATAAATATTTGATAACACCTTAATTAATTCTACGTAAGAATGTATCTTCGATAGGTATATCTATACTAATATTATAAAGTTGAAGAGTTTGTTTGTTTGAACGCGCTAATGTCAGGAACTATTGGTCCGTTTTGAAAAATTCTTTCGGTGCTAGATAGCCCATTTATTGAGGAAGGCTATAGGCTATATATCAACACGCTAAGACCAACAGGAGAGGAGCACTGCGGGTAAAACCGTAGAGCACAGCTAGTAATTAGTAAGTACATAAACTATAAAAAAATAGTGTGTGAAAACTAACAGTACCGTTAAAATGTTCGATCGTATCTCATCGGATTCGAACTTTGAACAATGACCTGTCATTTTCTCAACACCATAACATCATGGTCATGGAGATACAAATCTCTTTACGTAATTGTTTGTCTTACATCTTAACAACATTGAAACATGAATGATTTTGTAACGGTAATTATAGATGATTTATAAATTATTTACTAATAAAATTCGTCGTTAGTGCTTCTATTTTTCATGTTTATATAATCAGGCGTGAGACAAATGTCTAACGTCTTGATTATCAAAGTTACGAAAATATTATAATTTCTATCGTTTATTATTCATAATGAAGGCTGCTTTGTTTTAAGTATACGATGTATAAAATAACTCTTTATCCCACTTAGGTACTCTCTAAGAAGATTTTAATAGAAACTCGGTCGAACGATTTCTTTGTTTCAAGCTAACCTAGATAAAAATTTCTAATTTCTTAAGCATCATAAAGTAAAACCTGACTCAATTTCGATACACAGGACTTAACCGCTTGCAAAATTTTTTAATCTGCCATAAAATGTATTTCGTATTCATTGAACACAATAGAATTGGTCTACTTACGTTACGTTTTAAGTAGTTTTTAGCTCATCAGAATTATAAGTGTTATACTTGAACAGTATCGCACCCAAATTATAGCATTATTATAGAAAAAGAGGAACATGCAATTTTTTTATTTAGTAGTAATAAAATCAATTAGTGTAATCAATAATAATATGCCATACATTTTCCTTATTACTTTTGTTCATAAAGCAAAACACACACGAAATAATAAAAGTCATTCACGCGTTATCATATTAGATGTTTGCGTATTAATATTGTACATTATAATATATACGTCACGTCTTGTATCGACGTCCCTAGAGGTACCCAAACCACGCTTGACTCAATAGACGTTACAAAACAACGCCCATGGAATCAATTCAAGTTTATATAATTGTTTAAAATTAAGAGCATCCGCTTAAAACTTTAGATGGTTGTTAACTGTTCAATATTAAGGAAAATTCAATACCCGATTATTAGTTGAATATTCGAAGGTTTTAATTAAATTTGTGATGTTATACAATATAAACTTAGTATGATCAGTAATGGGTTGTACCTACATAAAAACTAAGCAACGTTGAAGATCAAAGTGTGCACAACAAATAATTTTGTATTTAAGGATCGTATTAATCTTATAATCCATTTTCGAAGGGCTCCCGAATAAACAAAAGCTTCCTGTTCAAACAAACAACACTGGGAGGTAATGTTTTGAGTAAACCTTATAAAAGGGTTTTAATGAATTAGTACCTACATAAATCGTTCTTCGCAGCTTGAAGTGTGATAATATGTTATTATGACCAATGGACCTAATTTAACCGCTCTGAATATCGTCGGAGGTTCATAATTCGTAGCGTATTTTTTATTCTGCCGGTAAGTATCAGAACCGCCTTGGTTCTTACTAAGAATGCTCGCGCTAGTACCTACGAAGGCATGTGAAAAATTTCAAATGTATGGTGCCGGCTTTCACATACATAGGAAAATTACTCAAGGTCTGTAAAGATTATGTAAATATAGTAATAATTTTTATTGTAGCAGGTACCAATGAAAAATAATATTTTAATACTCGACACTCGTATTACCGGAGTCCATTAATTTAGACTTGGATGATCTATAATATTGGTCTTATGATAGTAAATCTTACCTAATATTATAGGTAGTTAAGTGACATAAAATAAACATGTAGTTGTCTGTTGTATTGCAAATTGTGTCAGTAATAAAAAGGTATACATCAATGGTTATGTAAGGTGAAGTCGTTATCTGAGGAAGTGACATAATTTAATGCAATCATTTATACCTAATACCCAATCTGTCAGAGCCTCTATTAATAGTATATTTAATGCATCACTAATTTGTGAATTAATGTATAAAATTTACATTTTGATGTGTGACGCCTAATTAGTTATATCTTTCTAGCGTTATTTTATAGAAATTGAATTCCGTACATTTATCATTTTTTAAAAGTAAATATTATTTTATGTTATAAAAAATATTTTTTGGTTTTTTTTTTTCGTTTCCATTGAATTTAATTTTGCCATTTGTGTTCATATTAACATCGCTATCATTAATTGTAGTCGCCTGTTCATTTTAAAAGGCAAATTTTTGTTAAGTAGAATACATATTATTGCAGCTACAATAAATGCCATTAAAAAAAAGAATTTAATTTCAGGTTCGCTAACAAAATAAGTAAGTACATTAACTCAAATATTATTCCCGTCTTTCGATTGGTAATCTTAGTGATGAGCTAAATACTGAAATACAACTTAACATTCTGAAACCCACTAGAAACTGTTAGTAAATAGCTTAATGAAAATAACTTTGAAAGTTGATCCCGGTCAAACTTCAAGTATTTGAAGATATATTAGCTTTTATTAATTTTCAAAATACATGTGTGCGTGTGTTCATTTTCAAGCATGCGTGCTTGTGTGCGCGAGGCTTGTACACTGTGTCTGTGTTGAAATTCAGCCTACCTTTCCATGTGTGCGAAGGGAGTATGTATGTTTGAGTGTGTGTAAATTTTTCTGCTTCGTTCAACTTATAAACTACTACTCACTGCCTCATGAACCAAATCGGTCGGTTCGACATAGTTTGCAGCGGCGAAGGAGCGGGAGCGGGGCGGATTTCTCTTAGTATAATGGCAGTGATTCGCTTGACAGCTTTTGCGCTGAACGCCAGTATGACGCCAGCAGCTAGCACGCAAATACCGCCATAGAGGGCCCACAGCATCTGCCACATGGTAATGTTTAAGAAGACAGAATATTAAAGAATCGAACGGTTGAGAAAAACGCAACTCAATAGCGGTAATATTATTTGGAAATATGATGAGACCAATGGGCAAAAAGCCTAGCTCTATAGACGCTACAGCTCTATAGACGCTTCTTTTTTTCAATATTTTGATAATTTTAATATTAATATCATGCTCTTCCTGTGCAGGTTACTCGAAGAGAAGTCAATCTTCGAAGTCCGAAGTTGAATTTCCTAAAACTTTTCCTATCCAGATTACTTTAAGTGATATTATGTGTGAATAGATAGTGTGACCGCCCTAATCACTTTATCTACAACCTATTTAAGGTTGAACATATGGTGCGTCTAATTAATCCTAATTCCTTTCTGTTAAGCGGCTTGTGTTTTGGGACGTCTATTTGCACTTAAGTATGTTTCGGATATTTAGATGGTAGCTTAAAAATACTTACATATGAACTAAACGGTGAACCTTTAGCTTTCGATGGGTCTAAAAATGAAGAAGACATTGATTTAAAATTAAAGATACTCCACATTTATCCGATAAACTCAATTTAACAAAACCAACTGTTATCATGTTAATGAAGCGTCATAGTTATAAATCAGCGTAATACAGCAATGTATTTATAAAGCTAAATAGTTAATACAAGCTACCAACCATAAGCTGTAACATTTCCAGCGGGTCCTATACAACCTCGTTCATCAATTAGACTCACTCGCGCCAAGAGCTTTACATCGAGTACTAGCGTCGTTTTCTTCTTATCAGCTCGTGCGATGTTCTTCTCATTAATAGGTAGGATAAGCCATCGCACCCCTTCAGGCACGGCAACGAAGCCTTTTGCTTCTTCGCGCCTGGTTATGGTGTTTGCGAACCAGGGAGCTGGGTGCGCGTCGGACACCATTTGTTTACCTAAGCTGAAAATGTTTATTGGTTACGCAAGAAATATGGCAAACTTTAAAATCTATAGAAATATTATTTGTTAATTTCGAAGTTTTTAATAACAGGTTGGAAGGGAACAAAGAATTTTTAAAGAGGAGCAAATCAAATTACATTTTCCCAAGGTTCAAAATCATACAGAACTGTATTCCAGTTCACATGATTTTGGAATGGAATAACAGTTATAACAAGATAGTAAATAGTGATATTGATGGTTTAGATTTGTTAGAGTTTGAATTCACAATGGTCATAGCAATGCAGCCAATCTTATGCAATGCTTATCAGCATGACAACTGACAAGCGGGAACTGACACGCTATCATTAAATCAGCTTTATGCATTACGAGGGTCTTTGACCCTTCGAATTCTTGAAGATTACAACATGATTGATAAGTACAATAATTATGTGGAAAGTGTATAGAACAATGCTTCAGATGACTTATAGGCATATGATGTACTTTTAAGGTTCGTGGTAACATTCCTATTATTTGAGGTATTTCAAGTCCAGTTAATGACAAAGCAAAATAATATCTTATAATATGAAAAGAACGATAATCTATAAAAACCAACCTTCTAAAGTTTTCTTCATTAAACTGCAAATTCGTGTATCATGGTAACAAAACAAAATTGCACATTTACGATACCAGGAAGGTGCAGAAAAAGTTCTGTTGCACGTAATTTCGCAGTTAGAAGTGCGTAAGCATTTTCATTGCTAATAAAATCTAGAATAATAAATTAGTCCGAGCTATTAAAACAGCAATAAATGCTTAAGCATGCTATTCTTTATGACTTGCCTTTCTTCATGTTGATTATCCCTAATGGTAAGTGACATTTTTTAAGGTGTGTTAAGGTGTTTTAAGGTATGTTTCCAAACAGTTATGTTACATTTTATCATTTTAATAATTGCAGATGTTATCTAAATTAATCAATATTTATTTAAAATAAATTAGGAACATTGATTTGTAGCTTTTTCTTAATTTTACAAAAGCTCCTACAGATTATGAACTATTTAAAAATTTGCCTTTGTCATTGTTTGGATCGCATATATATTTAACATAAAAAATGTACACTGAAACTATGATTATGAAGAATAACATAAGCAACGTTGAAATTAACAGGACTCCTATGTATTTTCTAGGAATCGCTGCCAAGTGACAAAAAAAACCCAATTTGTCAAGATATAATAACTAACCTTATAATATAGGCCTGTTTCCTCAGCCTGGGCGGGAGTCTGAGCGGTTCATTAGGAGCTGGTAAAGTCCAAGACACGTTGACCATCAGCTCTCCCATGAATGAGAACATATCAGCAGACACTTGTGGTACGGGCAGTCGAGGTGCGTGTGCGCAGGAGCATACTCCCAAAACACATTCTGGTAACAAAATGACACCCATAATAAATGTTTGCGAAATTTTTAAGAATATAGTCGTAAGGGAGGATTTGCTCCCTGCTCCTGTGATTTGGGTTTGATCTCTGAGGAGGTTTTTTGTGGGTTAGAATCCTATATGCCCTGCTTTTCCTCAAAAAGACAAAGTCATTGTCGAAGATTTCCGCCCAGTTAACAAAAAAAGCAGGATGTGCACCCTTGTAATTCATAGTATAATCGTAGCTAAATAACCAACAATCTCAGTCAAATTTTTCTACTCTCCCTAGAGTTTTGAAGTATCTGTAGAGACACTTCACAGTAGTGAGTGTTTCTAGGAGGACTTGAGGGCTTACAAAGAGGTGCTACAAAGAAGAAAAATAAAATTCTAACGGGCTCGTCTCACTGTTTTATTTATACAATATATATTTTATAAATACTATCTGCTGAAACTTATTTTAAAGCTTCTGCTGAATCTGTTTTAAACGCTCTACATTTTTAAAATACTTTTTACTATTGACGAAAAATTTAAGGATATTTTCAATAAGTTTACTGACGATCTCTGTTGGTTGTTAGTTGAAGATTATTGCAGGTTTTTAAACATTTTATTACAGTAGAAATGTTTGCATCTTGACGCAATTTGTGATTTCTAGGTGTAAATAGGAAATATTTTTCATTGATATTAATAACTTTTTTATAATATTTACTTGACAAACTTTAACTTAACTTTTTTATAATATTTACTTGACAAACTTTTTTATAATATTTACTTGAAGTATTGTTAATAACTACGTAAAAGAAAACCTATTTTTTTATTAAATAAAATATTTTTAGACAATACTGGTGGCGAGATAGAAGAAATTTTCTAAAATTTGTAAATCGTTAAGAAATAATAGTCTAAGAAACATATACCGAATTCCTCAAAAACATAACACCGTAATAAATAAAAATAATGATTTGTGATACCTGAAATGTAATATGTATAATTTACAACTCTACCTTTTATTTGAAGTTACTAAGTGCTTTCGAGATTTTCACAAATTTAACAATGCAAGGAACTATCAAAACAAACATTAATCCAGCTATAACACAGCCGTAATGGTGTTTTTACGTCCCGTAAAACCGCATTGAATACTTTGAATAAATTATAGTCAGTTTCACCAACACTGGAAGCTTTTATTATCTATTTTTGGGTTATTTCTGAGCACGGGGTAGTTGGAGCTATGTTTTATGTAACAATAATGATTTATTTGGCAGATCTCATTATAGATTTATGTAGTTCAGTGAAATGGACGTAATATAATGATGGCTTGACCTTAATCAGGGAGCTAAGTATAGATTCTTGGGTTATTTATGATTTTGTTGTACTGGTATTCTATACAAAATAAATATACTACCTATCGTTATCTCACTATTATTATCATTCTATGAACACTTATCAATAAATTACTATTAATAAATTGTTCTCTTTATCAGTTTATCGGAATTCACTATTAGTTTGTGTATCAAATTATAGTATTAGTAATAGGTACATGTTCTAGCACAGATATTATCTTTTAAGTTTTCGGTAGATTCGTTGAAATTGTTGTTGTTTCAATAGATTCTGCAAAAATGTTATGTGTCACATAAAATATATGTACTCGATTCGTGGAAATAAGCTTTTCTGAAACCAGGATAAAAGGAAGCTTACCTATGTCTTATTTACAAAATGACCAATAGTAAACAATTTTTCTATCTTTAGGTATAAAGGATGGTCATTTTGACGAATGAAATTTATTTATATGAAATTATTATTTTTTTTAATTAAAGTTTTACACATTTAAGTAAGGAAGTTTTCATCTATTGCCTATGGCTGATGTCAAAATTTAAAACATACCTAAGCTTTGGAATTCTAACAATGAAACTATTATATGTAATATGGGCTCTATTATGTAAATAAGGGTATAAAGTTGTTATTTACATTAATTTTGATATCATAATTGCCCTGGGAAAACGTAAATAGTTATCTTATGTATTCAAATATAAAACCCTCAATTCAGAATATTTTAAAGAAAATTATACAGCTTTCTTTTTCCCTCAAAATTATTTTTAGATTTTATTCTTTACAATATTCAGCTTTCATACTTTCAATATAATTTTCGAAAGATCTGTCCAGATTTTATTAAGTACGTTTATAATATTTTATTGAAATAACATTAAATTGATTTAATATAATTATTGCCACTAGAAGAAAAATGCCTTTTTCCTACCTGTACCTTTTTATATTAGAGCTCTGAATATAATATCAAGAGCACTTAATAATATTGCTTTTTATATACCTAGACATTATTTATTTAGGTCTAATTATGTGTATCATTAGACCTAAATAAATAATGTCTAGGTATACATATATACTTACATGGTAAATACATGTATTTGAATATATGTATTTACCATGTAAGTATATGATCTTGAATAAATTGTGAATAAAAAAAAATGTGTGCGTGTACTAGTGTACACGTAAGAAGTGAAACTTCTTTATGACCTTATTTTTCAAAAAATAATTTACTATATGCAACTTTACAGAAATACGTCGAATCACGCGTGGTAGGGATATGAAAAAGATAGCGCGTAACGGAAAAATATCACGCGTAACGAAAAAATGTTACACTAAAAAATTTTTCCAACCCCGATAAAGAAGTTTCACATCAGTAAAGTTGAGTCTATTTAACGCTTTTTAACGTAAATTTTCAATCATTGAATGAATGAAAGTATGAACAACCATTATTTGTTATTTTTAACTGACAGTTAAACAGATTCTATCAAGAAAGAGGTATAGAAGAGATAGGTGAGTTCGTTCCTACCAAAGGCTCCTTTGCTATAGGTAGGTACCTACTTAGATCTAATATCATAATAAGCATTTAGCTACTATCATATTGTATTCTGTGTCAAAATGTAAAGTTATTTTTTTACCAAAGTAGGCAGATTCAATATACAAGTCGACACGTGTCACTAAAACAAACGACCATGAGACGACATCTAAAAAATTTAGCTGTCACTTGTATCTAAGAATATTTCCGACTACCGGATATTACTTTTCCATTTCAAATAGTACATATAATTTATTATTTATTATGAGTTCATGTTATCTTCACGATCTTATTTATTTAGGTAGATATATATATTATATTGTATGTCAAAGAAAGTAAAATTAATTTCGTTTTATACCGTAACGCAGTTTTTCATTAATATATCTTATTGACTGGACTGGATGCATTTTCAAGAACTTTTCCTTTTAGTGTACTATTTACCAATATTTATGTATAAGAAAATAATCAAATAAGATTCAAAACTATTCATTCTTCATTCATTGTTTCCATTCCTCAGAAGTCAGAATTAGAAATATAAAGAAGACAATTATCGAATGGTTATCATTTACTCTCTTCTTTGAATAACATATACTCAATTGTGATTCCATTCTTATTTTTATATTTTAAAATACGAGAAAAACATTAATGGTTGATAAAACAAGCAATGCTATAATTATTTTCAAAGTCAAAGGTCTCTAGTATATAATATAGTTGGAAAATAATATTATTGTCTCTTTCTAAGGTTAATTTAATTGGGAGCCAGTAAACAAAGCTAATTGGCTTAAGTATTTTTTATCCTTGGCTTACTCTTGGTTTTTCTCTATACTTACGTTCAGATCAATCGTCGAAATATAAAAAGATAATGGTCGAAATATAACCCTCTTATTTATTTTGTACACAGTTGAATATCTAAATTATAAATCTATACATATAATAAAATCGTAGGAAAGTCAAAACTGTACATTGAATATTTTTTTAAAAGAATACATAATCCATGATCTATAATCGATATAGAAGCCAAAAATATAGTTTTTAGAATTTTTGTCTGTTTGTCTGTTTGTCTGTTTGTCTGTTTGTCTGTATGTTTGACCGAGCTAATCTCGAAAAGTACTGCATAGATTTACTTCAAATTTTGCATGAATATTCCTTAGAGGTCGGGTGAGGATAGTTTAAACATATTATCATGATATCACCTTCGGGGGAGGAGCTGTGAGTACATATAATAAAATCGTAGGAAAGTCAAAACTGTACATTGAATATTTTTTTAAAAGAATACATAATCCATGATCTATAATCGATATAGAAGCCAAAAATATAGTTTTTAGAATTTTTGTCTGTTTGTCTGTTTGTCTGTTTGTCTGTTTGTCTGTATGTTTGACCGAGCTAATCTCGAAAAGTACTGCATAGATTTACTTCAAATTTTGCATGAATATTCCTTAGAGGTCGGGTGAGGATAGTTTAAACATATTATCATGATATCACCTTCGGGGGAGGAGCTGTGAGCCTTTATTTTTCTTACATATTCCGTGTACTACGACAGCGTACAATCTAAAGACTCATGTTTAAATGTTGGTTTCGAGTAAGCCATGCTATTATCTAGCTTTACAAAATAAAAACTATGTCATTTACGTAATTTGGGCAGAGAAACAGTTAAATGAATCTTAGCAGTATAAAGACAAATTTGAAACAGCGCCATCTATGAAGTGTTATAAAAATCAAACACACGTTAACTATTGGAAATTAATAATCAATTGACGCATATATAAATGTTGTTTGACAATATCTAGATTGACACTATAAAAATTATGCCATTTAAGTAACTTGGGAAGAGAAACATAGTTTAAAGAATGTAAGTTGTATAATGTTAATTTTGTAACAGCGCCATCTATAAGATTTCGTAAAAATCAAATCAATTTAGATGTTAACACTACTGAATACACAGTTGGAAATTAATAATTTAAATATAATTATGTTATTTATTTAACTCTTTAGCCCATATCTTCCCTTCCCTATAAGGTATATTTCGTGTAAATAATAAATATACTACATTTTTTAAAGTGAGGGTAGATGTTTATTATTTTAAGTAAAACTAGACACCATTATCTAAAGTTAGTTAATCTAATATTGATTGCGTTCATTAGTTACAATTTTAAAAATCTTCGTATTTTATAAATTTACTAGCTTACCGCCCGCGGGTTCGTCCGCTTTGTCTAAAACCTAATAAATTATATTATACTAAAACCTTCCTCTTGAATCAGTCTATCTATTAAAAAAACCGCATCAAAATCCGTTGCGATGTTTTAAAGATTTAAGCATACAAAGGGACATAGGGACAGAGAAAGCGACTTTTTTTATACTATGTAGTGATATTTATAAAGCAATTGAATGCCATAAAACCAAAAATATCAAATGCAATCTTCGTGTTTTGTGAATTTTCACCATCATGCGTTCCCACAAAAAGTAAGTTGTTACTTATAGGTATTTATTTTTTATAATGATAGCAATTCATGTTTTTTGTTGGTAGGTATTATATTACACTTTTAGAATGAAATAATAAAATGATGAATTCTTTTATTATTTTGAGGTGCATTGGGAACAGTAGTTTTTGATAAAATTTTATTTGTAAGTAGCTTTTTTTATAGATTTACAGTTAACTTTTGATTTTGTTATTTACAGATTCAATGCTCATAAAATTATATCGCCTTTGGAAGACGATTTCTGCTGATATTTTTACAACACCACTTGAAAATTGATGATTTGATGGTAAAGATAGTAGCAGCGAGGATTAAGTGGAAATTAGTAATCATCCGCTTCGTCAATTTTTGACTGAAGTTAATGTCCAACGTCCAATGGTTCAATCATTGGAAGTATCTCGGGAAATTTTGGAGGATATTTTTCAGGAAGGAGAGGAGGGGCAGCCAACCACATATCAAACGACTACGTTTTAGTACCGAAAAAAATGTTATTCCAAATAAATTTTGCACTCACAACTGTACAAGTAATGTTTTTATTTTGACTTTGCGGTTATCTGATTATAATATTTATCGTTATGGCTATCGAGGTACCGACCGTACTGGGATCAGAGTACATGATACAGTTCATCATCCAGGATTGCTAAGAGCATTTTAACACTGAAAAAGATGTTTTCTTTGAATCGTAGTTGCTTCATTTATTTATTTTTATTCATTTTACATAATATGTTTTATATTTTATAAAGATAATATCATTTTCATTATTTAAGTAGATAAAATAAATTATGTAACGGTTTTATAAGAAAACACAGTATATTTATTAGGCGACGGTGATTTCTTCCAGGCAAAAGATATTCATCAGCTCAATAAAATTGAATAGTATGTTGTTAGTTATTCTTTAGATTCACAATTATTGTAATGAGCATTTCCGCAAGCAAGTTGTATCGTAGTTTAGATATATCATAGTTTTGACATATTAAAGTTCCAACAAAACCCTCAAATTTTTGAGCAGGGTTGAGCAAGATAATTTGAAAAATGTGCCGTGTTAAGTATTATAGAAAAGGTTAGTTCGTTGGTAATTATTATTTCTTCTTCATTTACATGTTGTTAGTAAAAATAAACTTTGACTAACAGTCAAAGTATATTTTAACTAATACTACTTAATATCTATTATACCTACTTATGTTCAGTATTTATCTGTTTTATTCATCATCATCAGCCCATATACGTTCCCACTGCTGGGACACGGGCCTCCTATGAGGGTACAGGCCATAATCCACCACGCTGGCCAAGTGCGTGTTGGCGGATGACACATGTCATCGAACTTTTTAATTCTTCGACATGTCGGTTTCCTCACGATGTTTTCCTTCACCGTTCGAGCAGTGGTGATGTTACAACATGCGCAGATAAATTGAAAAATCAATTTATTTCCTGCGCGCTCGCCTGGTCTCGAACCCCGGACTTATCGATTCGAAGTCCGAGGTCTCACCACTGAGCCACCACTGCTTATCTGTATTATTATTGCTTGGTAATTAATATATTTTCATGTCGTATACCTAATTATAAACATAAGTTTGATGTGTAATTAGCTGGATTTATTTTTACACACTCACAGGCTTATATTTTATCTTAAAAGAGTGTTAATAGTGTAAATCATGATATTTTTTCACAATTAATAATAATCCTTTTTTCTAATGGTGTTGGCATTAAATTAAACCGCGCTGTCGTTTCGTTCACAAAAAGTGATGTTATGAGGAGCATATTCGGTCCTCATATCATAAAAAATCTGTGCGAAAACAATAAACACGTGTGAGGCCCTCACGGCAGATCGGGGCGGTCTGACGCGAAGTGGGGACAGCGTTGTCACTGTATCGCTCTTGCCACGCTGTTCAACAGACTTATTCGATAGTTCAGTTTTTTTGTTAAGACCGCTGTGACAACCAACCCGTGAGACAACCAAACCCGGTCTCCCCATACTATCCCGTGAGACCGAAACCTTCACTGAGAGGGTATGACGTCTCACAGCTGATCGCAAACGGCATATTGTACTATCCCGTGAGACCGAAACCCTCACTGAGAGGGAATTACGTCTCACTACTGATCACGACAGTCATATTTTATCTCGAGAATCTGAAACTTTACTCAATATGAAGACCGTTTGACAAATGATAGGGTGCATCATAATATTATTCGATCTCTTGAAGATGAACATGAGTATAAGCAATGACTAGAGTAGGGACGCGAATATTACAATTATATGAGACAAGAACGATTAATAAGTTTGTTTAATGAAAGATTAAGAATTGAAACTATTCGGTCTCTGGAAACGGACGAATAGCGAGAGGCCCGTCTTACTGCAGACAGATTTCGTCATAGTCTTAATGACTTGAGGTAAACAATCTACGAATTCGGTGGTGTGGTCTGATAAATATAAAAGTGGGTTTGCTTATAACCTCACAATTGATTACAGATCATCTTCTGTAAAGGCGTAGTATGTTCTTTTTGTAATGCTTTAAAGTGTAGTAAGGAGTCGGCTTTCATTTGAAGATACAACGGAACCTTTGAAATCACTACTTTTAGAGGAACATACTGTGCAATGTAAACTGTTATTAGACAATATTCGCTCTTATAGTAGCGCGTTTCAAATGATCCTTTGGTGCTCAATAATTATCAGAAGGTCCGTTCATGCTTACTTTTAAGATACAAGGTCAAGTTTACCATTTGATAGGATCCCTTTTGCCTGTAGGCCAACCTAAGTTTGTTTAAATAGGGTAAAAGTGGGATAGATGCCCCACTTTTTGAAATAGCCTCATAATTTTAAAAACATGAATCTTATACGAACACTTTGTATGAATATAGCTAGGTTAATTATCTGTTTTGAATTACTATATATATTTTTTATCCTATCATTTATAGATAATGTGTAATAAACATTTTTGTAGAACACCTTTTTTGAGGATAGATGCCTGCAGAGTGGGATAGATGCCTTACATACTCTATAAACGCGAAATCTAATAAAATTTATATGATAAACCAGCAAATGTCATGTTAACATAGTTGTTCTGTTGTCCAAGAATATACTTGCGCTCGCACTCCTTCTTTTCTTTTGTATTTTCGTGGCGTGGTTCTCCTACAATCAGTATAAGGGCAGATCATTAATAAGTAAGTATACATAACAAAAAAAAGCAAATTAAACGAGTAAAATCGGTTAACATAGAGAAAACCTCTGGCGCAATCAGGTAAAAATATAAACGGTACCTGTGATTATCGATGATAACATATACATAATATGTATTGAGGGATAGATGCCCTTAGAGGCCCCTAAGGGCATCTATCCCTCGAAAAAAAAGGGGCAACTATACTTTTTGATAAGGATAGCTGCCCCAGTATTTTTTTTATTAAATAAAAACAAAAGAGCCACTATTTTCACTTAGATTTGTAATTAATGAACCAGTGTATAGACATAATAAGAAATATAGTGAAATTTATTAATGCTTATAAAGTTATGCAAAGGCAAATATCAACCTTTTTAAATTTTAACGTGTTCGTGAAGTTCGCCGCGACAACACGCACTAGCGAAACACGTATTCACCAAACAACAGCTCATGCGTACCCGAGGTGCGGGGTGATAGGAGCTCCTATTTAAATCATTAATTCGTAGTCACGACTCTGGGAAATGAGGTTTTTTGAAAATGAGGCATCTATCCCGGTGCGGCATCTATCCCACTTTTACCCTATATTTTGTATTCGACTACAACGAATAGTGGAATACAAGAAATCAATATTTCTCAAATTTAAAACTGAACTCATTTCACAATTTTAGAACAGGTTAATTCGTATGTATGCAGTTTTAAATCGACATTAGAAGCTTTTCCTCAAGATGGTGATATCGGCACTCAGGAACTCCCTGGACGTGTTATAACGCCCAGGCCACAGTATTACAAATTTTTCCTAAAATAGAGCAACGAATGTATTTTCGCATAGCAACGGAGGGGAACTCGCGGGGGGTCAAGTCACGCGTCACGCGGGCCACTTACCACAAACATGTTTAGTTTGTGGTACCGAGCGCGAAAGAAAGTCATCGTGTTTTTAGTAAAGTTACTATGTTAACTAACGTAATTTAATACTTAAGTACATATTCTATAATGGTGTGCTCAAACTGTTAATCTAAGTTTAATTTAGATTATTATATTTTGATACTAAGTAATGTAGAATTTAAATCACATTCATTCATGTTTTCTTCAGATTTTAAGATTTTCTTATCAGAGTGTTCAATTTTAATTTAAGTAGTTAAATTTTATAAGAGACAATAATTAAGAACATTCAAAAATAAAGTGTCACGTATTTTTTTTAAACGACGAATGACGAAAAACGACTTAATCGCGGACGAAGTCGCGGGCAACAGCTAGTCTCCAATATAATTGATTATCCTGATAATGATTGATTATATTATATGAGCATCGAAGAGTTATTTTTGTCAATATACTGTGAAAAACAGAAATCAAACTATAGCTTCGAAGACATCATCAAAGTTTAAACATTATAATTTTAAAGCAAATATTTATAATGCATATTCTTCACTATAACATCACGATAAACTTTATGAGCGGAGAATCAGTTTAAAAATGTGACAAATGACCTGTAGTTAGTAGGTACTGTTACTTTTAAACTTAGTTTAATTTAACTAAATATTATTTAATATTAAAATAATGATGAATGACTATTATTGATCAGCAATAATAGTCATACAAAGATATGTAAAGAGTGTGTAGTTTAAGATCTTTTTAAATATCTTATCAATTCCGCAAGCTCTGGCCTCTGACTGCAGTTAGTAATTAATATAAATAAAACTCATTGCAATATATAATTTTAAAATTAGCCTTTTATCCTTTGAAACATTAATAAAAACGCGTTATATATAATTTTAGAAGATTTATTACTATCACTTTTCGGATTTAAAATTTTACAGCATGCACGAACTCTTTGAAGAAAACTCAATTTTCATGTGTAAAAAATTACACACGGCAGCTCCGGTATGAATCCGAATTACCTAACAACCTAAAGTATAAATAAACGTGTAAATCCAAATTTTCGACGTTATAGCCAATAAATTTCCGTTCAAGTTTAAACATTAGTTAAAATACATTCGCGATAAGTGCACTTCTATATATAAGTCGAGCATTCATAAATCAGCACCTCCTAAATGCGTATTTATACAAAAAACTCTTCGCGAAATGCGATGCGATTTGTTGAGATTATCGAATTATTTTCAAAATTAATGATGCTTTCGAAATCAGGTCCTTGAGGCTGCAGTTTTGCAGTGTACATCATGTAAATTTTAAAACGGAATTAAGACGCTTAAAGCTATGTGTCGCTTAGTATAAGTTAATTTATCCTACAGTTAAACAGAAATTGTTTTGTTTATAAATTATTGTATACGAAAATTACTATAAACCTCAGTGGTCTTTTTACAACTGTACACTAATAATATGTCTGTAAACGTTTTTGTTTTTGATAATAAATACAAAAAAACATTTTGTCTTTAATAAGGAACTATTTAAACTTTCTAATTTAATGACAAATAAACAGAATTAACTCACTATTAATTTATATCGTGAAGCAGTTAAAATCTATAAATTCCGTCATAAAACACTTGGAAAGTGCTTTCTTTCCGAATGCTAGTATGAACATTATACTTAATGTTTTTTTTTTCAATCATTTATTCAAGGCTTTTGAACGAATGTTCATGGCAGCCCCATTGTAACAATCAACTTACAAACTAAACACAAATTAATAAACATAATATATATCTAAATAACAATGAGAACGCCTAGGAGCCAGCGCTATACGTTGAAAGAAAATCTCCCACCATGCCATACACCAACCCTGCCTCCTCCGAGATACTTAATGTTGAAAAATCTATTTCCATATTTTCCACGCATAATTATTATATTCATAATGTATATTGTTTTCGTTATAAAATCGTTTAACTACACATTCCGTCATTGGATGTTTAATAATTTTATTGCAAATTGAGTTGAGAACATAAATCTACAGTTATTAAATATTTATTACGTAGTAATTTTACGGACTTTTTGTTCAGTGTAAACGCGATGTTGTAATAAAAGTTTCACGAACAGTTAAAACTAGTTATAAATAGCAAGAAAACTATTAACTGCAGATGTAATGTTTATGTGAAATTCTTGCAGATATTTCCTGAATAAAAACGGATGTACGAAACAATTATTCTTTGATCAATTATTGTGTGATTCGTGTTATTGAATTATCTTTTGGATTTTCCTCTTGATGTATTTACTAATATTTATTGGGTTCTCGTTATTTCTAACCTATTAACAAAATATTGCATTTTATTTGCATGTGCAAAGTACAAAAGTATCTAATTTTATATTATGTAGAATCCTATAGGTAGTATATATAATATAGGAGGTATAGACTAATGAATCACGAAATTAATTTTCTACAATACATACACTTTACAAATTACAATACTTTATTTATAAAAACTATTTATAAATACTGAAAATATCATAATCTGTTTAAATTATTTGTAAAGTACAAATAGGAAACAACGAATTTTGTTTTTAATATATAAAAAACTAGAGGTCCGCCCCGGCTTCGCCCGTGGTACATATTTCGGAATAAAAGGTAACCTATGTCCTTTCGCGGGTATCAAAATATCTCCATACCAAATTTCATGCAAATTGGTCCAGTAGTTAAGGCGTGATTGCGTAACAGACAGACAGACAGAGTTACTTTCGCATTTATAATATTAGTATGGATTAAGACCTCAAAAACAATATCAGAGAGTTTATTTTGGTGTTTTCTATGTCATTGAATTAATCATTTTACTTTTTTTAATAACAAATACACTTCGCTCGAATGGCTTATATTATAGCTTGCCTCTTTTTTAGATTTGATTAACGAGTAAAGAGAAATTATAAATTAAATTACATGTCCAAAAATGAGCAGTCAACAAGAGAACGCCTTAAGCGGCACTTTGTAATTAAAAGTAAGGTTAAAGGAGGCCCAAAGAAAACTCTTTACAAAGTAAAATAAATTATAAGAATGTAGATTAATGCGCAAGGCCAGACGCTCGAGTTATTTAATTTTGTATTCTTTTTACGGTATCAAATCCCATATAAAATCATGATAATATGCGAAAACATGATCTCACGTTTTTAAGAATCATAATGAAAAAAATAGGTATATTATAATGAAAATTATTTTCTTACCTATAGATTGCAATTTATGAGATGACAAATACTTATTCTTAATGTATTATGAATTTAACAAAGGAAACTCGAAGTTTTCATAACCACTATAGGTAGGTACTATATATTAATTTATTCAAATTTTTATTAGGTACATGCCATTCATTACTCTTACAAATTTCAATCACATCTCATTTCAAAGGTTTTTAATAACCAATTCAAAACACATAAACACGTATTCTCAATATTTCAGACTCTTTCTGAGTAATAATTTTTCTCAACGTATTCATACCAGTGAGTCGTGGAAGTTAATAGATCGACTGAAGGCTGATGAAATTCTGATATTTTACATGTTGAACACACATAAAACAATTTTGTTCGTTTCACTGTTTACGTTAGGGGATTATGATAAATGTTGGACGGAATTTATAATCAGATATTTTAAAATTTAGACGTGATTACAATGTACAATTATGTAGAACGTACTTCGAAAATTGTTTGTTTAGTATGTTTAGCGTAATATTTGTTTTACCGTCGCTTATCTATACTAATATTATAAAGAGGAAAGGTTTGTATGTATGGTTTTCACGCATAAACTACTGGACCGATTTTGATGAAATTTGGCACAGATAATCTTTAGACCCTGAAAAAGAACATAGGCTAACTTTTATTGCGAAATATGTACCACGGGCGAAGCCGGGGCGGACCGCTAGTAATAAATAATTAGTATATTTCCTCTTCTTTGTTATTTTTATTTCACATGAACTGATACAATTTAAATAAAACGTATAATTTTGATAAAATTAAATCGTATTTTATACGTATACTTATGCAATAGGTATGTATATTGTATAATACGTTACTTTTCGATTAACGAATATGAATGAAAAATAATTTCAAGAACATTTTCTCCGCCTAGCTTTTTAAGTTATTATATTCATAATAAAAATAGCGTTAAAACGAAGTGTTGATCGAACGAAAAGCAGATGTACAAATACTACAAGGTACTAAATCCAGAAACCAGACTAGACGTGGAGAGGATTTATACAATTCTCAACTATACGTAATTTGTACTTTTAGTTTGTTCGTACTTATGTTATTATGTTATACTAGCTTTCCACCCGCGGCATCGCCCGCGAAGTCAAAGAAAAACCCGCATATTTCCCGTTCCCGTGGGATTTCCGGGATAAAACCTATCCTATGTCCCGGGGTAAAAAGTAGCCTATGTCCTTTCTCGGGTATCAAAATATCTCAATACCAAATTTCATGCAAATTGGTTCAGTAGTTAAGGCGTGATTGAGTAACAGACAGGCAGACAGAGTTACTTTCGCATTTATAATATTAGTATGGATTGTTCGTAGAATGTGTTTTATGAAAAAACTACCCTTAGTTTTTTCATATTTTTGGTTTGAAGTTTGAACTACGAATAGCTCTTACATTTCTTGTCTTTTATGTAGAAGAATGTTTTAGAAGAGTCTCTAGAATGATCTCTATTGAATAGAAAAGAGTTATGCAAAGTTTGAATTTTATTTTTGTTCAATGGGGTGGCTTTTTCTTTTAAAATCAACATAGGCTCAACCTTAATAAAAGGGCTTCAACTATCTGACTATAACGATTATTTTCGACTTTTTTGGGTGACGTATTAGCGTAAGGGCCGGCGCCCACTGCCGGCACGGCGTGGCATGGCAGGGCAGAGGATTTTATTACTAATGAAGTTATTTTGAATCTTATTTCAATCAGTTTAGAATTCAAGTTACTTTATTTCGATGCCACGATGCCGCGACGTATCGCAGGATGCTGCAGCATGACGCGGCACGCCGCAGGATGCGGCGGCATGACGTGTCTTGCTTTGGGGTCGAGGAATTATGATTGCTAGCTAGTTGAAATAAGGTTGAAACTTATGCAGCATTAGTGGGGCTTTTAGCAGGATGCCACGGCATGCCGCGGGATGCCATTGCACGCCGCGGGATGCTCTGCCGTGCCATGCCGTGCCGTGCCGGCAGTGGGCGCCGGCTCTTAATCTTGTTTATATGTTTTTCTCTTCCAGCTGACAAAGAAAAGCATACAAGAAGCAGTGAAAGCAACATAAACGTAGAATAATGGGTGTAATTCAATATCCGGTTGAAGTAAATAAAAATGAGGCATAATATGGCACATTTCAAAAGAAACATTTTGCTTGCTACTGCCTTGCTCCTAATAGAAATAGATCTGTCTGTATTTATATATTAGACAGATATCTAATTATCCAAGAGATGATTGGATATCCCTTTAGGCAATAATATTATATCTAATCTATAACATTTGAAATTTATTCTAATATATTGTGAGACTGCGTCCAGTTAAAGTCTCTACAAAAACATAGAGACAAGATTTGTTTATGTTTTTGCGAAGAACAAAAGATTTTTAATACAGGTAGGTATGTGCTAAATTATAATTTGGTCAGCCTAGAACTAAACAGCTAAGAATTACGATGTAGGTCCCATAAACACACTGTGCTTTGAGAAGAAATTATTTTTTAACCAGAACAAAGGAGATTATGAAATAATATTTGGTTTGGACGTTAAGTCATAATATTATTTTATGTGACCGGTCCGTCCAAAAAATATTAATAATAAAGTTATAAAATCATATTGTAATTCATGCTCAGTGAATACCTTTGTTTTCATGCCTTTATCACTCAATTGTGATATTTATTAGAATGAATATATTTTAATCTATAGAGGTCATCGAGATAGAATGTACTACGTACTAGAGGGGTTATTCCAAACAAAAACATTGCGCGCGGCCGATGTGGTGGGGTACGTGTGGAACGAGCGAGGCGTGGCTTCAAGTTCAAAGATTAAGCAATGCGTGCAGATGCGACACATTGTGCAATCTGTTTACTCGGTACTATCTGGTGGTACTGATACTAGGGAATTAATAAAACGAGGATTTTATATTAAACTATGTATTTTAATTTCCTTTAAATAATATCAATTTAGTAAGCTTTTGTCGTTTTGTGTAGTAATCAATAGTTTTATCAGTTTTTGCTTCATGATGTAATCGAATTTTGGAGTATTGGTTTATAATAGCCCTAATTAAATGGATACGATGATTCAATGTTGATGGCGTTTACGTATAAGAAACTCACATTTTGAAAAATCTCACGTGAGATTCGAGGATGGGGGAGGGGTTGAATAAATTCTCACGACATCTCACCAGGGGGGGAGGGAGGTGCAGAAAATTTTAAAAAACACCTCACGTAATTTATGGACGCCCCCTTACTCGATCACAATTTTTGTAACTTTACTATAAACGGAACTACATTTAAAAATATACTTTATTTATTGAGTTATAAGGTTGCTTCCATTCTGTTTATTTACATTCTCAAAAACATCAATCGCCGCAGAGGTGGCTTGCGACAAAGGCGGCTTGTGTCAAAGGCCTCGGCGATATCATTTAAGAACAAGGCAAACTTGTAATAAGATCTATTTTACTTTCTTATTAGTCCATTTGACAAGGATATTGGGTAAGATACCTATTGGAATAATTTTATTATTATGTATGTACTTATTAAATCCGCGAATAAAAAAAATTTTTAGTCGTGAATATAGAAATTGGGTCGCATTTTTTTAATCCGCGAATAGTGAAAACACGAATAAAGGAAGCGCGATTAAGGAACTTTTACTGTATTAGTTTCTGTGAATGTTGTGTTTATTTGTAATTGTTGTGCATAATAATTTATAAATCCTATTGGAACAACTGTTGATTAACCTTTTTTTAATAAATAAAAATAGGTAAATAAATAAATATTACTCAATATAACCTACCGTTTTACTTTGCGTAGTCGGGTAAAAGTATAAATATTTAGGTACTACACCACGGTAATCTTTCCTAGTAGATATTGTATATACATAGTTAAAAAAATCCAGTTACATTTTTTTAACAGACTCATCGATAGTGTCACGTCTGTGCTGTTAATCTATGAAAAATGGCGCGAAACGCAGAACGCGTGGTGATTTTTCGCAAAATGATAACAATATTAGTAAAATGCATGACTTACTCATAATAAGGAAACTTACTGGTGAAAAGTCACTCCTCGGGCTTTGTTTGTATTATGGTAACTGTTTAAACAATATCTAAGCAAACACGAAGGCATTTTGAACAGAGCAATAACACGTGTTGACGCGGCAAGCGGGGGGCACAGTCCGTCACAGACTAAAGAGACTTGTGATTCTTACCTCTAGCTCGTGTTAAAGAGAGTATAGTAGCGATCGCCTCTCTAGTACGTAGTACATTCTATCTCGATGATAGAGGTATGGAATCTTTCAAGTTTTAAGCTATTGCATAGCTTTTATCTCAGACACTGAGCGCGGCGACCGAATGTAAAAATTCCGTAACGAAAAAATCTAACACCCCCCACTCCAACCAACACAGCGATGCGATGCTATGCAATAGTTTTACCGCGGCAGTCATCGAGTGCCACACGTAATTTTAGTAAATGTATTATGGATCTAGAATTGATTACTCTACAATATTTACGACTGGCAAATGATTGGAGAAGAAAAAAATGAATAGAATTGTTTCAAACGCCCCTAAAAACTAAGATTTTTTAATAACCCAGTTATGGTGAGGGGTCTCTACATAAACCATACATTTTTCCTTTCTTATTTTTCTTACGAATGTCACATAATTTAAAAAAGAGTATAGGGATATATTTAATCCATTGCCAACAAGTTTTCAATGCTTTCAATTGTTTTTCGGTAAGCCACAAAGAAGCCATCTATATGCGCTAAAATTGTACCGCATAAATCGATAATTAGACTCGATGATGCTAAAATTACAACAGTAATATCTATTTTGGTAGCAGACTAATAATTTTAACTCGTTTTCATCGTATTTTGCATTTAAATTCACACCCACTTTACTTTGATTCGGTGTATGTGCGTCAAAATTTTGTGTCGGCGGACAAATGAGTACAAAGTAGCTTCTTTACGGAAAACTAGGATAGGATAACTAGGTACTACGTATAATACTAGGTTTTCAACTCTTTCTTATAATTAAAAATCCTACCCATAGGTTGCCTGGTAGAAATCGCTTAGTAGCGATAAGGCCGCCTTTTTAGCTTTATAATCATATTGTCTGTTTCTTTTTTTACGTGTATTTACATGGTGCTGAATAAAGTGTATTTATTATTATTATTAATACTAATAATGCGATAAAGGTTAATCCCCTTTTTCTTGTCAAATATGAATTTATGAATATATGATAGGTAAGATAATTCAATACGATATTATCTATTTTATTAATTGAAAAAGAGAGATAAATATAATAATATGTTCTACACGTGAACTTATTTTGATAATGCTTAATTCAAATTTCAGCAATGAAATGTAATAATTTTGCTTATATTATAGATATTTATTCAAATGTTATACAGTCTACTCGTAATAGGAAATTATATTGTAATACTGTGATATTACGCACGCAGTATCATTCCCACAGTAATAAAAAAGCTGAAATTCCACTTGCCGTTTACGCTGCAGATCAGACATACCAACACAATAACACACATTATAATGCATTGGGAATAAAAGAGGTTCTTACCATCTAACTGCACATTGGTATTTGCAGCTGTGTGTCCATCCCAGGGATGGGCTATCAGCCTCACTCTATACGAACAGCCGGGTCGTACTGCGCACCCTCCCGCTTTGGGACTCACTACTGAAGGCACTAGACTCCATACAGCTTCCTAGAAATTAAGCACTGTTTAATAAATGAAATAAATGAAATTAGAGACAGAGAAGTTTTCGCTTGCGCTAGAGCAGATGCTTTTATCATCAGTTTCATGTCGATGTCTTTACCAGGGAAATGAAGTCTTTGTTTTTGTTAATCGGTTCGATAAACTTTATCCTATTTAATCGCCTTTATTACTAATTTGATTCATTCTTTCGACCGAATTTCAGTCATGGCTAGGACCAAACTCGTTAGGGCCAATCTCGTTAGCCGCTACCCAACTACTAACAATACATTATTGTAGTGCTCAAGTATATATGTAAATAAAACGTGTTCCTTATCCCTCATAGTCTAAACAACAGAAGACTGACACGACAGGAAAGAGAGGCGTAGAACTGACAAGTTGTTTTAAATACCAATTTATTTATTTAACCGAGGTATTGAACTTGGGACCTCTAAAAGTCTTGAAACAAACTAACCACTGAATAATCGATTCGTATCTTCACTTCTGTAACAAGTAGGTGGTGTTTTCCATACTGATATTAATATAATATAATATTCTAGGTGACGTGACCTTTGTATCACCTGTGAAACAATATACAATCTTTATATTGTTTCTCAGGTGAGTTAACTTATTCATTGAAAACCGTTCAGACGTTTTCGAGATATCACCATATAAGATAACCTATCGAAAATGTTCAAATTCAAATGCTTTTGCAGGTTTTAGGAGAGTTATGCTATTTTAAAAGATACAGTAAAAAATTGTTTAATTATTTTCTAAAGTTTTCGAAGAACATAATACAAAGTGAAACTAGTTTGTTTTTTTTATTATTTAAAAAGATTTTATATATCAATAATAACTACATAAAGGGCTATAAACCAGTTCAACAAAATCATCCGCGTAGTAGACCCGAAAATTGCTGCTACGGCTGCTACGGTTTTCATGAGGTGTTTTCCTTAAATCTCGAATCCCTCACCATTTAATAAAAAATAAAAACACTAAAATATTTTAATGCTAGTTTTAATGCTTGTTAGACTAGTTTCGCAGTTATCTAAATAACCTATAGGTTGTAGGTCTATGCTTCATTACGATAAGCTTACAGTAATAATTATAAAATATTAGATATACTGATCCAATTTTAAGTTTATCTGAAAAAAGAAACTTATATTACAGTACACAAATTACTTTAAGCCTTCTAACTTCACTCTTATTATCATTTTAATACACGAGTTTGTATGTAACTTATTAATTGAAAATGTCAAAGACACGAGTTTAGAAATGAGACTTGACTAGACTAAATTAATAAACTGCTTCGTAAAACTTACTCCAGGTATATTGTACTCGTAACACAAGTTTGAGCGACAGTCAACTGTGTCCCTTGTACTATGAACTTCTAGGGAATAACTTCTTACTGGCGGACCTAAAAAATAAGAAACATATTTGTTTAGATAATTGTTTATTCTCATTTCTAAGTATTTCATACCTTTCATGGAAACAGAAAGACAACACATAATATATATGAAACTAGCTGCGCTCCGCGGTTTCGCCTACATGGCTCCGCTCCTGTTAGTCTTAGCGAGATGATATATAGCCTAAAACCTTCCTCGATGAATTGGCTATCTAACACCGAAATAATTTTTCAAATCGGACTAGTAGTTCCTGAGATTAGCGCGTTCAAACAAACAAACAAACTCTTCAGCTTTATAATATTAGTATAGATTGTCAATAATAAGTAATGATAGTGTTGAAAAATGTAGAGTCGTTTTATATTGCTAGACCTATAGCTAAAATACAACAATCAGTAAATAGGGAAAAACACTCATAAAGATTGCTTTTCATGAAGCTTGTAAATATTTGTAATGTCTATCATTAGTGTATCTTTAGATCGTAATATTATCAGTATGGGATTATCTTTTGTCATTACTAACCGAATCATTATTATAATGGTAACTATAATACTTACTATCCTTATTTCTAAACAAACATAACCGATTTTTAAAGGAATACTGATTTTATTTACGTGCTTTATTCTTGTACATAAACAAAATTCAAAAACATAAGTCGAAATATTTAAGGATTTACGTAAAACAGTCATAAATTCATTGTTATATTTGATATAAGGGCTTAGTCTAGACGCTAGTCAATATTTGTGTTCGTCCAAACGACCACTTCAAATTACTAATGATCTATGTCCTAATCCAAATAAACTTCGTCCTCTACACATATAATGTGCATTGTTGTGTTCACTATCACTACATACTGTCGCTTTCTCTGTCCCTATGTCCCTTTGTATGCTAAATTTTTTAAAACTACGCAACGGATTTTGATGCGGTGTTTTTTAATAGATAGAGTGATTCAAGAGGAAGGTTTTAGTATATAATTTATTAGGTTTTAGACAAAGCAGGCGAAGCCGTGGGCGGTAAGCTAGTTTTGTTATATTTAAAAATCTTCAGGAACATTATTATTAACCAAGATCACAAAAGGGTTTATCGTATATTTTTTTAATGTGTTCGCAGACAACTTCGTATTTATGAAACGATTTTGATGAAAAACCCAATTTACAGATTTTTTTTCTACCAGTATAAAAGTCTCAAGTTTCGATATTATATAAATCTGAATACTATTTTTTAATAAGATAAAATCAATTAGGTAATAAGAGCCCTTTAAAGTTCAACAATATTTCTCTCTAGTTCTAGTGAAATTAAATAATTACCAGTCGGCCGCTGCCATGTTACATTTAACATGACTTCGTGGTCTGAATTCTTCAAGGGCAGAGGATATACAGCCAAGCCCCGGGGCAGCTCTGCGTGTACTACCGGGTACAGATCCGGTGGCTCTGACGTCATTTCCTGAAACAATGGAGTTTATTCAATAATTTATATCGCTTTGAATAGTAAACTGCTAACTTAATGTAATAAGCTTTAAAATTCTGTAAAATTTGCTATATACAGCTGCCTAAATGGAAAGCTCATAGGTTGGGTTAACATTATAATTTTATTTGTATTTAAATTTGAATGATGCACTTTTTAATTGTTGTTACTAATATAATGTTCTTTCTGTTTTGCAACAATGAAACTACAAAATTGAGGTACTTATTAGGTATAAATGTATTAATAAGAAAATAAAAATATTTCCTATTAATTTTATTAGTATGTTCAGTTTATGTAACATATAATACCAGCACGCCATGGCCATCTCACCGTTTAGAATTTTTTTGATTTCAAAGCTTAAAAGCTTTGGCATGAAAGCGTTACACACGTTCAAATTATAAGTTCTCGTTAAAATAATGTCACGGTAAACTTTCAGCTAACATTTTACAAGCTATTTCTGCCTCCATTTCCGATTTACTAAAGCTGTATCATATAACGACTAGCTGACGCGACAAACGTTCTATCTTCGCGCTACATGCCAAACAATACAACAAGAAAATGTCGAAATCGGTCCAGCTGTTTCCGTGTGATGCCATGACCAAATCAAAAAGGTATTAATCACCACATAGTATAAAACAAAGTTGCTTTTTCTGTCCCTATGTCCCTTTGTATTCTTAAATATTTAAAACTACGCAACGGACATTGATGCGGTTTTTTAAATAGATAGAGTGATTCAAGAGGAAGGGTTTAGTATAAAATTTATTAGGTTTTAGACAAAGCGGGCGAAGCCGCGGGCGGTAAGCTAGTATTATATATATTTAGAGATTTACTTGTACAGTCTCTGTCATGAAATTTGGCAAAGTTTTGGGGTAGTAGGGGTAAATAAGTAATCGTGTAGTAAAGGTCATCTTTATTGCTCATCATTATTCAATTGATATTGCTATCATTCATTTTTAATTATTTCTATCAAGTTCAAGAAGACATTAAAAGTAGAGGAATTCTATAGATACAAACGGACTGCAGTATAAAAAACACACGGTACAAATTTAGAAACTCCATAGTTTCCAAAACGAGTTGCCAGACTCCCTTGTCTCATGTCTAGTTTAAATCACAATGACACGAGTCGCTGAATCGTATAGCATAGATAGATAAGGTTTTTAGAGGGCAAGCAGGTAAACAAAAAACTAAAAATGAGGAAAATTTCATACTTCTTCCATTTACATGAAACTATGTGCTACAAAAGCATCGTGGTTCAAAGAGCCATTGAGAAAGCTTTGCTATTGACTGTTCTATTTTAAGAGACAACAATATATATTTATATACTATGTTATTACAGGACCTAGTTACAATTTATTACTTAAATATAAAATTTATTATTTTCTTGGAAACATGTGGTGCTATGAGAGACAGAGACAGGCATTGGTATTTAGGTATTAACAAAGAAATTCGTAATTCCCAATAAAAAAGCTCTAACACATAAACAGATGTGAACAAGGTGACTTTCTTCTATAAAGAAAGATTATTTATACGGTAGAAATTCCTAACACTTGGCCTGTTTTATAGTTCGTCATTAATCACGAGCTTTTATTGAATGAGTGAGTAAACAAATTGAGGAAAAATAACCGCACACTTTGGGTGTTGGTTTTTGCTCATTCGTTAATCATACTAGTCTTTTAGTCTTTACTTTGCTTTATGACTGTTTTATTAAATTTTTCTTATTCTAAGATACCAATCTATATATGTATAATAAGAATGACTCACCAAATGTGCTGCTGAGCGCAAAACTTGAGAACGGCTGAACCAATTTTGATAAAAAAAATTATAATATTCCTTGAAGTATTGGAGATGAGGATGGTTCTTATGGAGAGAAAAAGAAAACATGCAGCACGGGCCAGCCGGGGCTGACCTAGTACGTAATACTTAATTGTTATTAGACTATTATCACAGGTAGGTAGACTATGACCCGACATAAATTGTCTTTTTATATACCTACTCAGATCTACTAAAAAATTAATAAGGCCAAAAATTATATTACCAGGACATAATATTATCATCAAATGCCGTTAACCCGTTACAGTCGGCTCGAGGCGAAATTCGGGACTATAATGCCGTCATCTTGTAAAACGCCATTTTATGATAGATCGTGAGTGTGTAATTGTTTGGTGCGGTTATAAATTTTCCTTAGGTATTCAATAACTTTATATATCACTTTTGAATTACTCAAACTACCTATAAATATTGATAACTATAAGCAATCATAACTCCATCGCTCATGCATTACAATAACTGAAGAAAATGAAATAATTTTTGTAATACAAAGAAAATAAGAAAAATTGTAAATTATCTGAAAAAAGGTGTATATTTACATTGAGAAAACCTTATAACCACGCCTCTCTATATTAGTGCCGAGAGATCCTGGTATGTCATTTTCAGTCGAAATATTGTAAAAAAATTCAGTTGATTCATAATGCTTCAAAATCCTTGATTTGTCGAATTAATTAACAATGCAATACGAATGCAATTTAAACTTTCAGCCTTTTTCTAAATTCTAAAATGCATGTCAGAAAATTGACTATTCCGGCAGTGCGGTAAGAACAAAATATGTTATACTGTAGCTGTATACAATATACATGCCATAGCAATTAGCAAGGATACGCGTCTTCCCTAAATTAATATTATAGACCAATGAATGTACTAAATGAATAAATTTCTAAACCACAATTCAAAGTATTTATGTATTGAATGAGTGAAATTCAAAGCGTCCAATATGCGAGAAAATAATATTTCAAGAATTTATTAATTTTACTTGCTACGAGAACGGAAATTGATATTCAGAAGTTTATTTTATTGTACTCTAAGTAAATAACATAATTTTGCTTACATATATACATTTGCTTTATAACTGTATCTAGTCAGAATTGATCAAATTTCATGTTATCTAAATAGGAAATGTATAAAAACAATAATTTCATTTGGATATATATAATGCAGTTATTATATTATGGTCGTTTTTGTACAAATATATAAAATACGATACCTACTGTGTTTTATGATACCATACCTACAATAAAAGTTATATTAAATAGGTTAATATTTATTGAAATATATAATTAGTTTCAAAGCTTATTCGTCATTGAATTAAAGTCAAACTAAACTTTAAACACCAACGTCCATTTAATCGTGTAGACGTTCGTTTTTTAGAAGCTCTTTTGAATCGAAATTATATAGATACGGTATATAGCGGTCCGCCCGGCTTCGCCCGTGGTACATATTTCGCAATAAAAGGTAGCCTATGCTCTTTCTCAGGGTCTAAAGATTATCTGTGCCAAATTTCATCAAAATTGGTCCCGTAGTTTATGCGTGAAAACCATACATACATACAACCCTTTCCTCTTTATAATATTAGTATATAATATTCAACTTCATAATATATAGAAATTAATCTTAAGATAAATCTACGATATTTAATATTAAAATAGTTACTTAGGTACTATTAAATAATAATATTATTACACGTGTTCGGATATTGCCCTTGACAAATTTGTGAAAAGGCGTGGGAGGCAACTTTCTCTTAGATGTCCACTTAAGGAATAGAATGTAGTATGGATGGTGATAAATTTAATACAATAACTAAAGTTTCGATTTAATATCATTTTATTTACTTATTCTCTCAAAAGTCTACATAGATTTTATCCAAATATCTCCCAAATTACATTACAAATTAAATCCTACCATATGAATGAATTATCCCTTTCTAATTACTCTATTCGCATAAAATAAACTTTGAATAAACTGAGCATCTACAATCTACATTATTTATGTCTTCTCTTTCAACACAAATGAAAAATTTGTATAAGACCTATGTGAAATATGAACAAAAAGGGTGAGATAGCTAATCTTCTTATATATAAAAATGAATAGCAAAATGTGTTGGTAAGCGTATGCGCTTACCAACACATTTTGCTATTCACTCGAGAACGGCTGAACCGATTTCGATAATTCTTTTTTTATTATATTCCTTGAAGTACGAGGATGGTTCTTATGTAGAGAAAACGTAAATATGTACCACGGGCGAAGCCAGGGCGGACTGCTAGTAGTCACTATAAATCCAACTTTGAATATCGGTAGACTTAAATTTGATATTTTGAATTTGTGGCGTTCAAGTTTTTCACTTTATAAATATATTTTTTTAAAGAAAAGAAAAAAATTTGATCACGAGGCGGGATTCGAACCCGGGTCTTTCTACCAATCCGGGGCGGACGCCTGACCAATTCGGCCACCCGAGATACCGCCAGAAATTTATATCGGTAGATTGTATATATTTAATAAGATTCAGCACGAACTACTCTAACTCCTGAGTAGGTATTAGTAATAATATACACACCGGCACAATTAGCGGAACAGAAAAAAAAGTGAGACTATGAGATAATAACGCATATATTTGACGAAAATGTAATTAGACACAAAATAACAAATTGATTAACATCTTTTAACAACGACTTTGAAAAGTCTTCGTTATTTTTTATTGAAAAATAAAGGAATTTGAAATAAGTGAAATTTTTAGATGATTATGAACCATCACAAAAAATAAAAAAAGTCAGCATTAAATGATTTAACAATAAAATTAAAGCAATAATAAATAACGAGTGTTTCCCCCTCTTGCTCTGTTTACGGTTTCCATTCGTCTGGGCATGCTACAGATTATGTTATCGATGATTTCTTGAGGCAACCGCTCCCGCTCCTCAAGTAATGCGTTTCCAAGTTCATTCAGATTGTTGGGGGCTGGCAGTCTGGATTTAACCCTTCTTTTTAGCAAGTCCCAGAGATGCTCTATCGGATTGATATTGGGGGAATTTGCTGGTCACTGCATCACCGGTATACCTACGTGGCTCAGATATGCCTGTCCCGATTGTGCACTATGAGTACAAGCATTATCTTGCTTTAGAATAAAGTCGTCACCAATAAATGGGACAAATGGTACAACATGTTCTTCTAAAATGTCTCTGATGTATCGATCTGCTGTCATGGTCCCTCCTGTGACTATCACTAACTCCGTGCGAGCTCCTAAACATATCCCTCCCCAAACCATAATCGAGCCACCACCATAAGCCACTGTGTGTTCCAAATTAGACTGTATGTGGCGTTCTCCTTTGCATCTCCATATTCGCTGTCTCCCATCGATCTGTTTTAAAAGAACTCTGCACTCATCAGTAAAGAGAACCTGCTGCCATTCGTTCAAATCCCAGACGATGTTCTCGTGCATCGGTTTCTGTTCCGCTAATTGTGCCGGTGTGTGTATGTTTCATACATATTACCTTTAAGTATGTTTAATGGTAACCAATTCATAGAGGACAATGAGTAATCAAATTTCTTACAAACTTAGCATGACTCTGCATTACAATCTCACAGATAAGCATAACAATATCCCCAAAATTATAATACAAATTTATTCAGAAAATGATCAAGTTTGATGTCAAAAAGCTTTCATAATTTATGGAACTTCATGGCGGCGTGATTTGAATTATTATTACGTTTGAATACACATTTTAAATGTACTTTGGATAAACCAAATAATTCATAAAACGATTATTATTAAAACTAGTCAGTTATAAAAAATACCAATGATAATGTGAAAAAATAACAAGGAGAACATCGAAAATAAAACAGCATTGAATAAAAAAATGTTTGAATTTCGAGATTGAATGGACTCAAAGATGAAACGAACCTGAAATGTGTATGTTGAAGCTAAAGAATCATTTTACGGTTCTTCCAATAAAGATTCCTTCAATATGCCCAATCCCATTTTATATTAATTACATATACTTGTAAAAGGGACTTAAATTAATTAAAATGTTCCCAGGTACTGACGCAAGTAAAATAAACAATGTCATAGTTAATTTAGCAACGTACGACATAAAACGATACTTGAGCTATCTGTAATTTATAATTATTAATTAATTGTTGATAACGATCTGATACAGCTAATCCGTTTACAGTTATCGCGAATATCTAAAACCCGCACGATAGCAAACATTAAAAATACATTTGGATATTGGATAAAAGATTAACAAAGGTGAAATTTCTTGATTTATTCGGTTTTCTAAAGAATATTACGGCAATTAACCTGATTAGAATGCTAAATTACGTTTTATAAATACGAAAGTACAGGAGCTTTACATTTTATGAAGATATTTTTTTTTTATTATTATTATCAGTATTTATACCTACTGAAAGAAATGGCAATTAATTCTGGGTTATACCTACTACAGTGTATTCATATTTTGTACGAAATTACGTATGTATTATGTTTGTTACGATCATAAAATTATATTATACGAGTCATTCGTGTACTATTAACTAGAATAAAAAATCAAGTGTCGTTTTGGACAAAATATAAAGTTTTATAGATTCAGATAATTGAATGAATATCTGTCTATCGTTATAAATATACTACGTAATAACTAATAACATATTTAATCAATGACTACAGCATAAGTTCCGTCTGATAGCTCGACTGATAAATAATGGGATTAGATAATTATATATTTTCGTTATTATATATGTCGTGGCCATATCGTAAATTTGCTCATTTCATGATATGACTGGCCATTTCACGAAATGGTCGCATTTCGTGAAATGGCCAATTTAGTTTGGCCACATCATGATGTGGCTTGAGCATATCAATGATAAGAAATCGTTTCACGATATGGCCAACTAAACGCGCGGTTTTTGCATGAAATGATCAAAATTATTTGATCATATCGTAAAATAGTTATACATATTAATCATTGGTAGAGGCGCTGCAAGCTCTGTGTTTATGTGATAAGATGGCGGCCGCTTGCGAAAATTTAATTATTCGCAGTTAAAAACTTCATAATTCGTTTAATAACAATATGAAGAAAGTCATAGCAAAGAATTTAAAAATGTGGATATCTTATATGTATATGTATTGAAGAAAAAATGCGTCTTAAATAAAATAATTTAAGACGCAATTTTTCTTTTAGGATATATATTTATATATCCTACTATAGTATTATAATTGTTTGTTTTTTAAAAAGCGATCCGCTTCTGGCACTCGCCGGCCTCTGCCGCGGCACGCTCGCTTTGCTCGCTCGGCTCGTGCGTTGTTTATCAAAGTCTAACCTATCCTAACCTAACTGTTTTTTATTGCAAAAACGATTCGCTTCTAGCATTCGCCGGCCGCTGCCGCGGCACTAACTTAAATGACATATTAAACAAGTTTTTAGAATATTCTGAATTTTAATATTTTATGGACTCTTTAAATTTTATACGATCTGGCCAAATGTGGATGGCCATATCGTGAAACGTTGACGATTTAACGATCTGATCAAACTATGTTGGCCATTTCATGAAATGCGAACATTTCGTGAAATGATCGATCATATCATGAAATGAGCAAATCTACGATATGGCCACGACATATACATTTCGGACTTTTCTTGCTGATTAATAATTTATCTATGTATTTATTTATAAATGTATTCTTATATATGTTTACTGAAGGAATGTGAATATGAATATCCATCTATTTCGTTGCCCCTTCATGAGGAATGTGGTATCATGTGGACTTAAACTATTATACACACAGCTAAGTTTAGGGCGGGATGATAGATATTATCACATATCTTAACATTTGTTCATGATATTATTTGGTCGTCATTAATTTAATATGTATATGTATGTTTGTAGAAAGTTGAAGAGATTCGATTTAAATATTCGGCGCCCTCTACTTTAGTCTCAAAATTATAAATTTGAAATACCTACCTATATTAAAGCTGAATAACAGCCTTTTTAATTTTTATCCAATGTACATAACACATAAAAAGTTCTAAGGTAAGAAAAACGCGGAGACCATCAATTAAAATGTCAATTCAATTTTGGGTAGAGCAATAGTAGAGCGAATTTTAATATGGATAAAAAGTTTCAACGAATATATACTTATTACAAAACAAATTAATTTGTTATTTCCAATTAAAGTGCAATATATACACGTACCTATGTTGAAACAAAATCAAAAATACTTTACACATAATACGTAGGTATGAAAAGAAAAGCCTTTCAACCGCTTACATACTGTCCAATCAAAGCCTATTTACAAAAACAACAAAACAAAATTTTCCATATGTCCGCAGGGGCATGTCTGTTTTTGTTCCAAGCTCTTACTCATAGAACATTCCCAACTTCTGAGTTAATTTAATAATTTGGTAGATATTGTTTTATCTACCTATAATAATAATATTGATTATGTGATTCACTTTCTTTTTTCATAACGAGTCTTAAATGAAGCCATAATTTGAACTCAATGATTATAATTTTAAAGAACATAATATACAGAAATATTATTATGTACTTAATTTTAAAAATATTTGGCACATTCATTGATAAAGTCCATTCATAATCCGTATCGTAGTTCTGCCATAATCAGCAAACAATGTACGCGTTAGATATCATTCCGATATTAAAAGATAATACGACATAAGTACCTTTAAACTATTTATTTGTTATAAAGGAATACGTTTCATTACATTCATGTTTTGTTTGCACGGTGACATTATAAGCAAACATAATTATTGTACTAGTCTAAGTACTATGTAATGTAAAGGTTAAAATTAGTTAAATTTCTACTGCAATCATGTATAAAGTCAATGCATGTAAGACAGTGAACTAAAGTTATCATTTATTGAGAGATTTTGAAGTGTGTGCAAGATTTATCTGTATCAGACATCTGTGGCAATAATAGCTCCTAGACGAATGTAACAATTCGAGTGCGTGTATAAATAAAAACATATGTTTAAGATCACAATATAAGATTTACTTTTGTTGTCATGACACATGAACCATGGTTTTAGTCAATATAAAAGCATCAGTTTATGTTTTATTTCAGTACCATTTTCCTCCTCACATTCATAATTTAAGCTTGTTTACATTACCAGGAAATGCTCTTTTCATGGAAAGAGGAAAAACTCACGTGAAATATAGGCATATCATGATGTCGAGCATTGTGCATGCTGTGCGTTAACTCATGTTCCAATTGATCACATCTCACTAACAAACACATGAAAAACAAACAAAAAACACTACACTTGACACCCGCGATCTTGCACTGCGCTGAAAAAATACGCCCGTGAATATACATTGTACACTAACATTCATAATTGAATTGGAAATTATAATCGAATCAGCCTGATAATGCTTGATAATTGTAAAGTTTTACGATAAATTGTATACGTATTTTATTAGAAACAATTGCTTATGGTTCGCGATTTGAGAGCCGAGTAAAGCAAATCCACACTTGTTTTGATAACAACTGTATCGATGTCGCGATATCTCTATATTAGATTTCATTTTAGTTGTACACTGATTCGACTCGATAATAGACTATTATGATAACGATGATTGAATTGAATGTCATTGCACATAAATAATCAAATAATATTATTTTCTTTTTGCTATCACCTATTTTTTATACCGTATCGTAATCGTACTATATTGTGTTCGAATAATTTTAGAAAATTTTCGATTATATTCATGTCAGGTACAAATAGACTGTGGATCTCTATAGATGACTAGAGACATCTTAACCTTCGCAAGAAAATGTAAATGAAAATTGAAAATTCAATCATATACATATTATAAGATACAGGTATTTATTATCCTGTTATTTGACCCAGAATTTCCTCAAAACAACTACAATTACATAATATCGCATGAAAATAAAACATTAACTCTACATATTGTAAAATGATATCTTCGTATTCAATTTATAGATATTTTCACCAAAGAATGTCTCTTATCGAGCAAGCAATTCTTGCACCGAGTTTTATCGATTATGTCACAATAAGAAAAATTGTGAAAAGTTAGTAAATAAGACGTATATAATGTGAACATTACCCTTAAAACACTTGACTTTTCTTACCTCTCAAATGACCGTAATAAACATAATTAACCAATATATAGCTTACATTTTAAGAAATGCTATTTAGGTATTATTTAAAATTGAACGATCAAAAGGTCAACAAAGTGCTTAACTAGAGAGGTCGTATACCAAAGCAATGAGGTCCTTATATTTTGATCCTACTTAAAAACAAATAATGGTTCTAATATGTTGACCGTACACAATAAGAATTTAATATGTAATGATCAGAAAAAAGGTCTTCTTAAGAATTTCTTTAAAATATTATACCCTTGAATTTCTACTTTCCTCTTGTATTATTAAATACCTTTAATAAAAATGTGTTTATATTGCAATAAAAAGAATTTTATCGATGCGTGATCTCTTAATTACATTAAAATTGCATTCTTGATTATTTTTCATGAATAGATAAGTATTTAGTGATAATTTTTTATTAAACATTAATGTTTTTTTTAACAAATATCACTGCTATATTAGGATAACTAGCGGTCCTACATGTTTAAACTATCCTATCTCTCAAGTTGGATCGAACTGCACATGGTGTGCGAATTTTATTATAATCGGTTAAGTGGTTTAGGAGTCCATTGAGGACAAACGTTAGTGACACGAGATTTATAAATATTAAGATATATTGCTTACAAGCTGGACAGATTTTAGATTGGAAGAAAGTCACAGTTTGCATCATCAGTGATCGTTTATTCGGAAAATCTATGAGGGAGGCTTTTGTTAAGCAGTGACCGTTCCTCAAACGACGAAGTTGCTCTACTCCTGATTTACTTTTTAAATCCAATCAGGTTTATAACTAAACTAGCTTCCACCCACAACTTTGTACGTGCATCCCCGTTTTTCCCCGTTCCCGCAAGAATTTCGGGAAATCCTTTCTTAGCGGATGCCTACGTCCTAACATCTACCTGCATGCCAAATTTCAGCCCGATACGTCCAGTGGTTTGGGCTGTGCGTTGATAGATCACTATATCAGTCACCTTTGAGTTTTATATTTTATATAGATATAGATATCAAACAAAACTAATATGAGCCATTAAAAACGATCTGTTACACACGTGATTATAATTTTTAATACCTAACTATTTTTATGATTATGTAATAACAATTGCCAAATATAATGCAATAAATAGTTGCGGTTATTAAACATATTTAATCAAGTGATGGATAGTGGATACGTAATGATTAGATACCTATACGTTTATTATAAATACAAATGTTACTTTAGCAGTAATTTTATTCTATGTATGTATCTTTTATATTAATACTTTAAGGTCGTGATGTAAAAATTTTCATATATTAACGTTGCGGTACAACCATCTTCTTAATTGGTATTCATACAAACCGCCAAAAATTTTTGTATTCAAGTTGGTACATTAAAAGAAGGGTTTATGATCCCGAGTTAAATCTCCTCATCTATGTGAACGAGAATAAAAATTAATATAAAATATATATAGCCAAATTTATTCATTTGTATTTCAAACTCTAGCTTTTTACTAAAAGCTCGTCTCGCGGTAATGGTATATATGTATTGCATATAATGGCTTTCTGTCCGCAGCTTCGCCCACTTTCTCCAAAACCTAATAAATTATATACTAAAACATTCCTCGAGAATCACTCTATCTATTGAAAAAACCGCATCAAAATCCGTTGCGGAGTTTTAAAGAGTTAACCATACATAGAGATTTACTATATATGTATTAGTGTAATACTATTTAAAGTAGAATATGTATTTCTTAGAGTTTATTTATGTCCAAATTTACGTAAAAACTTCAACTATTTGTGTGTTACATTAATTTTCTACTAAATCAGTGATCAGTCATATTTGATGATTTACACCATTGACGTATACTGCTTATCCTTATTCATTTATCTTTATATTTGAATCATGTTCACACTCCCACATGTACAGTATACACGTGCCTAAGAATATTTTCTCACATATTAAATTTTCCTCCTGAATAATGTAATGTCAGCAGTAATGTATACTTTTAGGCAGATATATACGTACCTACGTCCAATTATGTCTCCTTCAATAAATACTCTGTGATGTAGATATCAATTATTGATAAATATAGGATAATTATTGCTTAATTTCGCTATGGAAGTTGTTACATAATTTTCCAATAACCTTTAGGACTTTGTTATTAAGACTCGTGTATACCTTAATTGGAAAATCGTCACTATAAGGTAGTGAAGAAATTTTCATTAGATAGAGCTATAAGATTTTTTAATGTTTACCAACATTGAGTTATTATTATAGAGAGGCCACCACGAACAAAATCTGTGCGAAAAGCGCGGCGGCGAGGGGGGGGAGTGAGTCATACACTTTGTAGATATTCTGCCTCTTATTACTTATAAATTAAAATTTAAAACCAATTGATTGACTCTAAGTCGTGTTACAAATAGTGTAGTAGCAATGTCCTCTCTAGAACGTAGTATGTACATTGTAACTCAATGTTTACCAATAGATTTTTTGCTACGCATTTTTTCATGTGAGCTAAAATATTGTTTGCGATCTCGTTTACGATTAACTACTCCATTTTGGATAATCTTCAAATTTTGAAATCTTTATAGAATCCAATAATTAGAATTGTATTAGATTAATTATTTAGTAAACTTCTAGAATTAAAACGTAATCTAAATAAAAAAACTAATTAAATATTTTCTAATAATGGGTATTGTTGCATTGCAACTTGCATAGGAAAACGATAAGAAAATTCTTATGCCACAATAAAGCGCGTCACACACGGTGAAGATCCTATAATATTTTATGTTAATATTCTCTAATATAAAATATTGCAGTATCTTAAGGTACCCGGTATCAGCGTTCTGACCATCATTTTTCTTTTTGTCATTACGTACTAAGACCCCTGTAGAACCGCCATCCTGTTACATCCGGCTTTGTCTAAACCTTTGATATTTCATATTACAAGTATAATTTAAAGGTTCTTACATAATTTTCACTTTAATTTATTTTTAATAGACACTCTCTTTTGTTTTTGTTTCTTTGCTCTTCAATAATGTAGATATTGTATTAAATAGAAGCCCAACAAAGGCCCGTCTTTACGCATAAATATGCTTCCAAAAACGAACATGATCCAGACGTGTGTTCATATTCACACAATACAGTAATAAAACAAACAATTATCTCACTTGAATGGAAACATGCCCAACAACAGTGCGATATTTCTGTAGGTAGAGGGCTCCAGGGATAATGTATCGTAGAACAACACGAATCTAAAATTAACGTGACGTAAAACATGTTACTAGTAAATACTATTCGTTCTGTTTTTAATAGAAGGTTATAAACTCGATGTAGATCGTATTATGACTTGTAACCATATGGTTCGATTGAAAAATATGTTTGTATATGTTAAATAAAACACGGATAATGAAAAACATGGATTGGTAATTGCCATTTAATCGATTGAGGTCTGAAAGGATACTTATAGTTTACGATTCATTCCATTTATGGAACAGTTAATGCTATTACTATATAGTATAGTTTCGAATACGTGTACTAGAAAAGCAGTTTATTGTTTGTTTAATACCATAGTTAAACTAATGGTGCCGTTTTAATTATATAGAGTCAACCCGACGGTAGAGATCGTAACATTGTTTATTTGTTCCTATGAGAGTTAATACTACTGTTAAACAAATTTTATGTGCCATCAGCTGATCAGCCATATTGATTTTCAGGAGCTCAGACTTCTACTTACAACTAATACGATATACTACGTTTGCAATATCACAAAGGGATTTAGAAAATAGTTGAATTTTCACACACCAATAATATATTCACAAAAATCATAATACATCTTAGAGTTAAGATTTACGCTTAAGATTTAAGAAAGGTTAGAAAGAGGGTTGTCATGGTCCCTCCTGTGACAATCACTAACTCCATGCGAGCTCCCAAACATATCCCTCCCCAAACCATAATCGAGCCGCCACCATAAGCCACTGTGTGTTCAAATTTAGACTGTATGTGGAGTTCTCCTTTGCGTCTCCACATTCGCTGTCTCCCGTCGATCTATTTTAAAAGAACTCTGCACTCATTAGTAAAAATGCCTTTGTTTAAAATGCCTGATTTAAACGAAATAATCAATGACAAAACATGTTACAACCCTCATAAATTAATTTATTTCGCAACCATTATGTTTCGATTTTCAATATATTTAGATCGGCACTCAAGTTTCTGACGTATGCATATATGTAGATTAGATAACCGTATAAATTTAGTATTCACACTCGATTTTTTATCTCCAAAGGGGCGGGATCTTGTATCTAATCCAGAGAATTTGAAGTGGAAAATCCGTAATAAAACGGTCGTTGAGAATTCCATATCGTCTACAGTAGAAACATATTATGTCACCCCACTCTTAGCACCTAGATAATATGATTAGTTAGGAAAATTCTATAATACATATTTTAATTGCAGAGGAGACAACAAATTTATTTTTAGGTAACTTGCAAATAATTTACAGAAAATACTTAGTGAATTTTTTGATAAGAAGAGTAGTCTGCTTCAAAATCTGTAGGTATGTTGGAGAACTTGAAGTCTAGGTCTTTCAAGTCATTATGTGTCAATATAATTTATCTAACTATCGTCTATATCGGTTAAATACTACAAGACTACACAAAATTCGAAAAACTGTGTGACAGCAACATCAAAAATAATAAAAGTTCGGATAAAGAAAGTAATTAAAGGCTACACGAGTATGTGTATACTTATATACCCGTATTACTGCCCCACCCTCTAAATATTTAAGGCGTAATGGGGCGTAAGTCGATATCAATTATGTCACAAGCGTCCTCATAAACCACTCGCAAATTCTTTATACATTCTTCAGTTATGTGATTAGCTGTTTATTACTATTGTGTGTGTTTAACGAATAAGTATATTCGGATATTTTATTAATTTATGTAATAAGTAGGTACTCTATATATTGATTATTGGTATAGGTATTGAGAACATTATCCTTTGTACTTATTGGTACTTAGGTATGCTTAGCAAAATCCTTGGAATCCTGAAAACTGTTTTTACAAGAAAGAAAATTTAAATTTATGATTTTGTGGTAATGGATCATGTTAATAAACTTAACAGTTTTTAGAATAAACATAAAATAATTTATGTGCAAAAAAATAAGTTTATACCTATCTAGAGTTTGTAATAGAGAATAAGTGAATAGATAGTGATAGATTCAAAATAGGGGTAACATGAATAAAATATAAAAATGATTAACTACAAGTCCCTCCATTCCAAAAATAATATGTAAAAGGCTGATTCTAACATACTGGTTATAAGTCGATTCTGTCTATAGTCCTCTTATGAAAAAGTAAAACGTACGCAAATTAGTTTTATCCCTGTGAAAAATAAGTAAAATATTATCTCGACGTCAAGTACATACGCCCGCAGAATGCCAAATCATTCATCACCGAAATAAAACATCGATTTTCCTTTAAAATATTCATACATGAGCGTTCTTATGAGTTAATATCGTCCAAAAACATTTCAGAAGGTAATATTATCTCATATTATTTATCGATTAATACTTACACGTGTCCGTAACATCGTGGAAACAAAATTAGCCTTATGTAAACAAATATCGCAGTAGTGACTGTCAGAATCACCCGTTTTAAAGAGTCTTCGACAGTTAGCGAAATTTGTTACGTGATAATTGTAAAGAACAGTGAGTTCTCAGAAAATCTGCTATAAATCGGTGCGGAAGGCGTAAAGATAGATGTTAGGCGATCCTCACACTGCCCCGCATCACGCTGCATGTTGCATGTCGAAGCACCTACGCGCGTTCCTGCGGGAGTGCAGATCTGCATCATCGTGCGGGTTTTTTGCGCACTCACGCGCGTAGGTGCATTTGTAGATTCACGCACGGCGCGGCGGCTCTCATTAATCATTTATTCGCCGTTCTCTCATCTCTGTGGTGTGAGCATCACGATAGTTTTGATAAAAATTGTTAATAGTGTGGAACTCATTCAGGACGCTGCCATTATACTACCTAACTGTTTGGTTTTTGTACGGTCAAATTAAAAGAAATCGTGCATATAGAAGATACATGGGTACATCCTTATTTACAAACAAGATCTTTAAATGGGTCATTTGTTAATAAATCGATCGATAATTCAAAATCCCATTCAAAATCACGCGCGGCACTGCGGGATTCGGTGTGCCATACCTTGCGTCTCGCCCCGCATCTACGCGCGGGGATGCATGTTTCTCCGCGTGTATGCGCGTGATCCGCATGAACGCGCGTGGTTACATTTTCAGTGTGTTGGACTGTGCGTGTTTTCTATACAAACGGAGATACTTACAAGTAACGTTAAACACGCAGTCACGCAACATGCAGCATGATGCGGGGCAGTGTGAGGATCGCCTTAGGATCAAGGAAGGCCTCAACATATTATGATTTTTTCAATGAAGTCGCTACTTCCACCTACACAATTTTAGTTAGAGGAGAAATAAATAAAATACATTATGGTCGTGAATGATGAAAGGAAATAGATTGTATTATATTCAGTTGAAATTATATTTTCTGTACACACGTAGGTGATCGAGATTTTGAACAGTGTAGGATATATGTATAAAAATGATTGATAACGATTGAATATCGAAATCCCACACACAAGAACATAAATAGTAGGTACCTACAAAATAATGTAAAACTTGACTATTTCATTATTCAATAAAAATATACCTTTTCCACGGCCCACAGGCTATTATAACTTTTCAACTTTGAAAACCTTTTAGTCTAAGATTACTTCGAAAGACAAGCATAAGATTAACGGAAGCTTTGTTAAAATATTTCTTTTACTCTTCAAAATTATGAAACAGGATATGAATTATAATTGGCAAACCTACGGAAACAGACATCATGAGTATTGTAGATTTTAGCATGTGTCTTTAAAATCCGGATGTGTATTCCGAATAATATTCTATTCCATTACCATCTCCAATCTGAAAATGAAGTGTTTTTGCGATAATTATAAAGAACATAATGTTAATAGCGCGCCAATAGGTAGGTATATTCTGATGCAGTTTAATTTAAAAAAAAAACTATGTAGGTAGGTCATTTGTTTTATTATAAATTACTAGCGCTCTACCACCCCCGGCGTCGCGTCGCCTGTGGGCTGTGGCACATGTTTACGTTTTCTTTCTTAACAACCTTCCTCGTGCCTTAAAAACGTTAAAACAATTTACCGAATTGGTCGAGCTGTTCTCGAGTTTTACGCTTAGCAACAGATTTGGCGATTCATTCTTATATAGATTTATGACACTATTGATAACAAATTTGCTTGAGCTGTTAGCTCTACATCTAACAGAGTGATTCAAAATAAAGGTTTCAATATGTACCTAATATGTTAAGATTTAGACAATGCGGAAGGCCAGTATAGAATAGTTCAATTATTTTATTAGTATTCTTAGGCGTACCTACTATCACAATATATATGTCATACTTACATTCGATCCCTGCGGTCTAGTCTCTGGAATTAGCGTGGAATGCATTTCTTTAAAAGTCTCGGTCACTGACGTTGAAGTACCACCGTTGTAAATCTCTCTCACTGTGTTTACACTTACAGCACTACTGGACATAGTTACTGAATCAATTTCTAGTCCATGTTGCCCTTGTAACCTTGTATTTATTTCGGTTACTGTGTCAGGTTTAGCGTCTTTCCCCGGCCATATGAGAATCACAACACAACAGAATGTGGACTGCCATTGCTTCATTGTGAAACATTATCGAATCACATTTAAATTGTGCATAAACTATGGAGATTTGTTCAGCTTTTTTACATAACGCTATGAGTCCAAGTGGTCCAAATGGTAGATAAAACCGCACTTTATGTCCATAACACTTAACAATTAATTGTCTGAAGTGAAGCACATCATTATGACAACATTATGTATCAATTTTATTTATTTTAATTAACGTTTATTATTTACACTTATAAAGCACGTCACGTGTAATGGGTTCCTACGACTATGACCAAATAAAAATAATAATTAACTAATCGGTAGTAAACCCACTAAGGCAAGGTCGGTCTTCTATTTGATTGTCATTTTTTATGGTCTATTGACAAAGTATTGATTACAAAAAAAGCGTATTGAGTTGGTACATCTCGTGTTAGCAAAGAACTTCTATAATGGATCAATAATTACTACACAAAAAATATTATGGATTTAGAATAACACAGCTGTTAACATCCAGTATTTTTTATCATTAAAATATAATTGCTTCGTGACTAAGACGTTACTCAATTCTAAATAAATTGAACTGTATTGTAGTATTAATTCACCGAGCTTTTTCTCACTGATTTTAGCATTAAGATACACGTTCAATTAAGCCACCACAAACATTTAAAATAAACAGTTAATAGTATCAGTATTTTAAATCACACAAATATACACTCAATGTTTTACTTAATAGTTCATAACACTCCACTTTTTAGCACATCACATCACAAACTATACAGGGGGTGTTTTAAAGTTTTTACGTAAAAGCTATCGTTAGTCGTCGCGTGTATTTCAGTGTGACGCTGGGCGGCGCGCCCACGCTGCCAGAGAGCTCAACTGAAGTGAACTACGGCGGGCGATTCCTGTACTAAGGTTTGCGAACTCGACTCACTTTGATAATGAATTAGAGTTATTGAGAGAAAAAAGATATACAGTTATGTGGTAAAGGGTTTTATGTTGTAATTTTTTTAAAAGTAGAGCATAATGTCTTGTAGAAATATTAATAATTTATAATATTAGCCATAGACTTATATTTACATTAGTACAAACTTTGATAAATCTAATTAAATCATTTGTATCTACAGTAGGAATGCGCGTAAACAAAATTTCATAAGGTGGATCGTTCAATTTTTTTAATTTTATATTATGTATACCTAAGCATGTTAAAAACTTAGTTCAATTTCAGTAGGTAAATTAGAATAGAATAATGTAACATTCCAATTCAGTAATAAATTTAATGTACAAAGTCACATGAGTGAGTTTCGGTAGTACGATTCTATACTTGATAAGTAATGTTATACGTAACTGATGTTTTTCTTGTAGGAAACAGGTCACTGAATACATACTGTGAGAGGTTTCTTGTGGTAAATGTCCTTTGAGATTTCCTCAACCTTTTCAAATTCAATTAAATTTCACAACGAAAGAAAAATAAAAGTCCAAATAGAGTTCCTTTCGTCAAAGAGAATATTATATAATATGTAGGTAGCTGGTATAGGTACATAGTGGAGATTGAAATGCTTAATTATAGAGAGCGAATATTATTGCCTGCGGTCTCATTTGTAAACTTACTTATAACCCCTATGTGCCCCTGTAGCCCGGGGCTATACATCAAATCGTTCGAGCCATATTTGATTTTATGACCGCCATGATTGATACATTTCTGTGAGATTGTCCTATTTTGTAATCAGGTAGGTAGTTAATGCTACGTAAGAAAACGAAAAAAAAAATAGAGTTGTTGTTGTAATAACTAGTTACTGTGTTGATTTTAGACTATATTTACATATTGATGATATGATTTATACCGAGATGGTAACCCAGATCGAATATTTATTATAAAATTTATACACCTACTGCGAATCATCTAAAGTATCTACATATTGATTTTAAATATTATATCCATTAAATGTGTTTTTGTACTACTCTTTAGATTACAAGTACTACTCATGCCTATAGAAACGTAATGTTTATCGAGATGTCGAAATTCGAAAGAAAAACCTGTTGCATAACCGCAGCTCTTTCAGCGTTGCTATGACAACTGCTGCGTTGCCATGGCAACGTAAGCTTTGTCGCGCCCACGAAGACCGATAATCTCATTTCACTTTCAATGCTAGCTAAGGCTAGCTAAAATTTTTATGTTAAGGTCATCCTTCGAGTACTATTATAGTTACTACATAGATAAGCTTAATGTTTGGAATTAAAAATATTCTGAAGACATGCGATGTCACCAATTTTTACCTACATCTAAGCTACATCTATAGAGAGGCTTGGCCGCCTCCTTGGTACAGTGGTTGACGCGTGAGCGTAACACCGAGGGGTTCGGGTTCGATTCCCCGTGGAGACTAAGAAAAAAAATGTCTTGGTCTGGTAGGACACAGAAGGCCGATCACCTACTTGTCCCCAAAGAAAATCGATCAGTGAAACAGATGTATAATGCATCTGCCACTTACCCCACTAGGGGACATGGGACTTCACTTTTATTTTATAGAGGCTCAGGACTTAAGAGAGGCATTGTACCAGACATAACATGGGCCACGTTTAACTTTAGCGTCGCCCCCGGGCAAGTAATTATGATAAATAGATTACATTTTTACATAATTATTATCGCGAAGGACATTAATTATCACAATTTGCCATCCTTGTTACTAGCCCCATTTTAAATTTCATTGATAATGGTGCGTCAATTTTACATGATTACTTATACATTCCAACGTCCTACACGTAAAGAAGAATATAAGCCAACTGTTGCTTGACAAATCCCGCCGGGCTGCTCAGTTTTCTGCGCAGACCGTTGCGTTGTGAATATGACAAGTGAAGGAAAAGGCTACAAAGTTTTTCTCTTCTTTGATACCTACACTTATTAAAGTATGGTGTTTTACTTGCCTACCTTTTTTAATTCAAATTAAGTCCTGCCATTTTGTAGTTCTACAGAGATAGTTACATAGTTTTGAAAATGAAGCATTTTTTATTTTTACAACATGGCGGTACGTGATGTGTTGTATACTACAGGTCGCGTATAATAACCTATATATAATACCTATGTATAATATTATATTCTATGTATGATACCTATAGATGAACTATGAAGTGGCTACGTGTAATTCGTAGAAGGCCATATAATTCATTTTCAAAAGTTCTGGAATTGTTTCTTTCATTTTTAAATTGTAGTGGTATTGTACAAACTATAGTTGGTTGTGGCCTGTGGGTAGAAGTTAGGTATCATAGAAATTCTACTTTACATCTATACTAATATTATAAAACAGCTGAAGAGTTTGTTTGTTTGTTTGTTTGAACGCGCTAATCTCGGAAACTACTGGTCCGATTTGAAAAATTCTTCGGTGTTAGCTCATTTATCGAGGAAGGCTATAGGCTATATACCATGGCGCTACGTCCAACGGGAGAGGAGCCACGGGGGTGAAACCGCGCGGAGCGGCTAGTCATAAATATATTGGGTTATGTGTTCATTTCAATCAAATACTTTTTGATATTTTTGTATTATAGAGCAATATCCGTTTACATGTTGTAGACAGTTAATCTAAATCTTTGTTGGGAACCTAGCAGTATATTTCGAAACATTACTTGTGTGTCAGGAAAATTATCTTAAAGGTTTAAATAAAACAAAACATTTTATATAATTTTCTTTATTTTTTCACAGAAAAAACTCGCGCAGCACTTCAGACATCACAAGGTAGAAATATAACACTGGTCTTGTGTCAGCCAACACCAATATAACCTCGTTAATTGGTAAATAAAAGACAGATTTAACTTTTACAGATTAGAATTCTTATTTCCTCTTATAAGTATACCTAAATACGACTTTATAAATCGTCCGTCATCACTTTCCAAAAATTGCCGCGTATGCAAATGTTTACAAAACGTCGATAAAAACAAACGACAAGGGATAAACGATAACGGCCAACAATAATGAGAATTTATTTACTCAAGCGCACATTCAATAAACGATTTAGTCACCCACGCTAAACTGACGCCTTTAAAATTAATAACAGATCATGACGGGCCCATCAAAATATTGCGAAAATATTCAAATACTTGAAAACTAATTCAGCTTGAACCTTGACGAATTATATTGGTGGGCGTAACACAAACTACAACAAACGCTTACGCTACGTCAGTCACTCAATTTACCACTTAGGCCGTGAACACACTACAGTTGACGTGCAAGTGTAAACATACACGCACAGTGTACCTACTCACCGCTTTGCAAAGAATTGTTAAGATATGTAGTAGAAACCATGAGTCACGCATTGCTGGATAAAACACTATTTCTGGACACGAACACTTTCGAATTCTATCAATATTACATTAGGTACTTATAAAAATAGTTGTGTCGTTGTGTAACCCAGTTTTGAAAACAAAACAACTGATGTTTGTGAACACCCACGTGCTTTTGCATGACATAAATCATACAAACTGATAATAATTTAACCATCAGTTATTTTGTCTTCAAACTAGTACGAAGGCCTCATTATATTTCTCAATTCATTTAATCAATGTTTTGCAGGCAGAAAATAATGTTATTGACACAAAATGATGGTAAGTTATAACTACAATATAAATAAATTCAATTTCTGACAGTCACTAATAAACTTCGATTTGCAAAAATACATAAGGGTAGGTACAACAAAAGAACGAAACAATATGCAATATTAAAAAATATAAAATTGAAAATAATGTTTAATTTGTAAATAGAAAACCATTTGTTTTAAGATTGCGCAGTAAAATATTCAATGATAATTGACATTTCGTATCATACAAATAAAGACAATTTTTTTAAGTTTTGGGGACAAAAGATATTTAAAGAACTATAGAGCGACCCTGAGGAATTTTCTTATGTAATTTACTTGCTCCCAAGAACTATCACATTAATTGGGTATGGCGAAATGGATGCTAATAATTAATTTTGACATTAAAATCTTCCCGATGATATAAACTTTCGTCTATTATAAATTTTGAAACTGAATTCGTAAGTTTTGTTTGATGATTTGATGATGTTTGTTTGATCATAGTTTTTCGAATAAAATTAAAGAATAATTTTGTAGAAATTGTACCTATAAGTTTATTTTAAATATCTCCATTCCTGTCTAAAAATTTCGTTATATAATGTTGCGGTGTATTACTGTATTCTACTTACGATTTTTTTATTAGTTCAAAATGTTATAAAAACCTGTAGATATCTATTATCATACATATATATACCTATACAATAAATATTAGAATAATATTATACATACTACACTACTTCGTTGTAAACAAAAAAGGTTCTACAAAAAATAAAAAAAATATATAGTTAAAACTATGATTAGTTGTATTAAAGTAAATAAAATTAGTAACAAAAATATATTTTCGGAAATCATAACTGTGATAATAATATAAAGTATAAACCTTACATTATTTAATGTTACAGCTAGTTATTTTACGATATAAAGGGGCGGAGTTTTGTTTTTCATATTATTAGGATCTTATAAATACACACGTGCATTATGAAGTATATTATAATTATGATAAAATAAAAAATATGGCAATACAAAAATTGTGCTGTTATAAATAGTTCAAAAGATACATTTAAAAATAATTATCAAGTTTAGAATATTGTTAAATATGGCAGAGAAAGTGTTACATTTTGTAGGTGTAAAGACAAACAGTAGAAATAAAAATCACATATCAATAATTAGTAGTTATTTAAAAACTAAATAATTGAAGCATTTCCTGTTTAGTTGTTAATGAAATAATCTATCTGAACATTTGTGTATTTAAGGCGGTATGCCTTAAAAATAAACAAATCATCAAAATATTAAATCTACAAAATACACATTTATAGAATTTTGAAATTCTTCCTCCAATGGGAAAACGTGAAAAATGTAATGAAATCTAGAAAATAATATTTTATATCAAATGATAAAATAAATAATCGAGTCATACAGTAAAAAAATCTTATTTTCATATATTCTTACATTTGGGCCCCATTTCCCCAACAATGAACACTTCAAACGTTATATAATATATTTACGTATAATTAATACTGCACATATAGGTACACGATTAAAGAAAATTAAATTTACAAATGGCACAGATAAGAAATTTACAAAACCGAAAGTTGTCAGCACTTAAAACGATTAGTAAATTCGTGGCAAGAAAAATAACCTAAATTTCATTTGATTATCAAAGGCTAAACTAAATTTACAAATAAATAAATTTCAAAATAAATAGTCATTCTTACTGCTAGAATATTTTTGATATGTCCTTTTGCTTTTGGAGTTATTCGAGATTACTTATTACTGTAAAACAAACTGGAGTTAAAATTTACAAAATAGCTTATAAATTGTAACAAACATGTAAAGATAAATGTGCGTACTAATTTAAATTACAAAATAGAAAGAACATGTAAAAATTACCAAAATTACAAGTTATTATAATTAGATGTATTTGGACAAATTCCATTGTTCACCTGTTTTAGAACTATCCTTCAATTCCATTTGTTCACAAAATCCAAACAGTATAATTTATATTTAAATCAAAAATTAAATGTAAAATAAAATATGTTAAGTCCAAATACATCTTAACAAAAAAGTACACAAGTAATTGTGTTTAAAGTTTGAAATAACGAAAAACACTATCCATTCCAATCTAGAATGGATTGATTTGATAAATTCAATCAACGAATCAATCTTTTCTATGGTTTATACAAACATTCCTTAATCAATATTCGTATAATTCGGAAGGATCGACACTATGAAACGCGCCAATAGATGGACAAATCTTGAAACAGCATGCTGTCTCGCTCGCACGTTGCCAATCGACGATATGCCATCTCACTCGCACTAATTTAGATTCGCTTTATTTCACACGGTTAACACTACTCGTTCGTCATTTGAACACGGTGACGCAACAAATTGTCCGGACCGCGTTGAGGTCAGCCATAATCACTTACACATAGATGGTATGCCGTCTCACTTGCACTTGTGATATTAGATTCGTTCCATACATGGTGTATATTAAAGTGAAACTTTTATTACATCGTCTCAAACTTTTTGGTCTGTGTAGCGCATGTCGCGTGATCAAACCGTACGATAATTATCGTACAAAATACAAATACGATAATTTTGTGCCTAAGTTTCACTTTTACCGTGGTTTCATAAAACCACACATTTTTTGTGATTTTAGATTCGCTCCACTTCACGGTTTACACTACACACACATAAGTGTTTGTCACGTAGACATTTTGACACAACACATAGTCCGGACCGCGCTGATGACGGCCATCATAGCCTGCACGTAGGGATCCCGCGAGGGAAGCAGTAGCTATCAGTTGGCCGGCTCGGGCGGGCCCGTGAGCCCCAGCGAGTACGCTGACTGGATGCTCTCGCACACGAACTTGTATTGGCTCTGTGGATGAAAGTGTTGATTTAGTTTTTGAAATTACATTTAAGCAGCTGCAATATTCTAATTGTTTATAGATTGGGGTATAAGTATGGGAAAAGACACAATATACATAACATACATTTAATGCTAGGCGTCCACTAGGCGGATCGGGCCGGGCCGCATCGCAACGCAATAATACGCCGGCCTATGTTTTGTATGAAACATCGTCCATTAGCGACGGATCGGGTCGGGGCGGGCCGCAACGCATTGACGGATCGCTTCGCAGGCGGATTTCTGTCGGCGGTGCGCTACGGCCCGCTCCGACCCGTCACCCGTCTAGTGGACGCAGGCAGGCGGATGTGAGCGGCGAGCGTCTGTTAGATAAAATCCGCCTAGGCGGTCCGCCACGCCCCATACAGGTGGACGCAGGAGCAAACAGCGCGTCCATTGGAGACGGCCCGTTGCGATGCGACCCGCCCCGATCCGTCTCTAATGGACGCCTAGCATTAGACGGATTTAAAATAAATAATCAATGATAATAGTCTGAAAATGGTTGCAGATAAATTCTTGGAAAAGGATTTCTGACGAATTCGTAGAGCTGGTCGAGCTCTATCTCTGCGACTCACCGCGTTCTGTATGCACATGGGCCGCTGCGTGCGCATCGCCCGCACCAGGTCGAGCGGGTAGAGCGGCTGCCTGCGCGCCAGCAGCTCTAGCGCGCTCTATCTCTGCGACTCACCGCGTTCTGTATGCACATGGGCCGCTGCGTGCGCATCGCCCGCACCAGGTCGAGCGGGTAGAGCGGCTGCCTGCGCGCCAGCAGCTCTAGCGCGCTCTATCTCTGCGACTCACCGCGTTCTGTATGCACATGGGCCGCTGCGTGCGCATCGCCCGCACCAGGTCGAGCGGGTAGAGCGGCTGCCTGCGCGCCAGCAGCTCTAGCGCGCTCTATCTCTGCGACTCACCGCGTTCTGTATGCACATGGGCCGCTGCGTGCGCATCGCCCGCACCAGGTCGAGCGGGTAGAGCGGCTGCCTGCGCGCCAGCAGCTCTAGCGCGCTCTATCTCTGCGACTCACCGCGTTCTGTATGCACATGGGCCGCTGCGTGCGCATCGCCCGCACCAGGTCGAGCGGGTAGAGCGGCTGCCTGCGCGCCAGCAGCTCTAGCGCAGTCTCCGCTAGTATGAGAGCCCCGGTTCTGCCCACTCCCGCTGAGCAGTGCACGATCATGGGCGGCTCGAGGACTCTCTCTTCTTCACCTTCACCTTCTAGCTCTTCTACAACTGTTGGTATAACTGGAAAATAGGAAAATAGTATTGTAAACATTCTGGTTCAAATGCAATTACACCAGGATGTTCTGTTTATTGAAAAATTAAGATATTTACCAGCTCGATGGTTTCTCAACTGAGAACACAGTCGGATAAAGTTAATGAAAGCTGTAGAATCTTCTGGAACGCCGTGGTCCGGCCAGGCTATGTATTGCAGTTGTGTCACGTTACGACTCGCTCCACCGTTATCCTAAAAAATTTTCAATAAGTCATTTTGTAATCAGTCAGGAAAATTTTCCATTTATACAAATAAAAACAAGGTCAATAATTTTTCGTTCACTTTATTTTTTAACTTACCTTCAAAACCATTTCCCTGCGTACATAATGTCCGAGATTCTGTTCACTATTAGTAAGGACGGTAAGGGAGTTGCTCGTTTTCAGTGGTGTAGTGCCAACTTTTGGCCAATATTGGTGACACTTGGCTCTACCTCGCTCAGCCAATACCGTCAGCATTACTATAAGGCTGCTCTCGCTTTCCCAAACCATTTGCCAAAAGTCGCCAATCGTGGACGCAAGAGGACCTACCAATTTGATTTACATTATTAGTTTTAGGTATTTTAGTACTTACGAAAGAAATAAAGGTTCAATTTTGTGACGAGGATATATGTTTTTATATTTTTTTATGGATATCAGAAACTAGACAATATGTTTAAAAAGTCAACTACAAAAATATCAATTAAATTACCTTGCGTAGCTATGTACGTAAGTACTAAATCTGAATTTGGTATCTCCATATTTATATATGACGCATTTACATAATCTCCTGTTGGTCCATTCTTTAAAATTACCCGAGTTGAATCATCTGCAATAAATTTAAATATTTGTTTAAAAAAATTAACATTTATTTAAAATCTTAACTTAAAAAAAAAGATACATTAAAAGTAGAAGGTAAAAATTAGGTTATGAAACAACCAACACTAGCAAATAATTAAAACAATATAAATAAACTTACAAGGCGCAATATCCCTGTATCTATTCTTATTCACATTAATTGGCAGTTTGGCGATCGCGGTAGATTCTTCTGGAAGCCTCCGCAGTAACGTCTCATATTGTTTTAGAGCCGCACCACTTGCCAAACCATCACCTAGAATAAAAAATAATAATTTGCTAGAATAATGTTATCATAGAATAATACCGTTGTCAGTGAAATTATATAATAGAAAATGAGTGATTATATGTAGTATGTTACAACTATAAATGAGCCAAACGTATGGGCTTAACATTTCATCTTCCATTTCATGAAGGTGTGTGATCAAACTGACACAAATAAAATAGAAATAAAACTTACAAAAATTACATTTCTCTTTTAACAATTCTTTTTTAAATAGAGGCAGTATGTTACCTAGCAACAGCATAGATTGTTCTAGTGCGTCTCCCTCGAACTGCCCGGAACCGAGCGGGACAAAACATACCGCCGGTTCCTCTGGACCCGCTTCTTCTGGCTCGTATACCGCTGAAAAAGATTTCATTAATTTATATTTACAAAGAAAACTAGTCATTAAAAAGGAAATAAACTAATTCGATATCAAGAGGAATTTTTTAAATATTCCTGTGTTTAGAAGACATCCTGTGATGACTTTTTATATACCAAGCGATTAAGCAGAAATAATTTATAGAGAATTTGTTCTACGTTTTTTTAAGTGTAAATGAAATAATTATGTAGTTCACATACCGTTTGGTTTCACTAATAAAGTGAGGACGCCTTTAGTGTTTCTGATCATTTGAACGACTTGCTCATGGGTCATTTCATCTACATCTTTTCCATTTATGGATATCACCTGAAACAGAAAAAAAAAATACATTTTAATTATGTCAGTGCTCATCATCGTCACTATCAGTATTTCACAGCATTTTCATACTAATACAGCAATTAATCCCTCAGTCCCCGGAATCACAGACACAATAGAAAATCTATTGTGTCGTGGCCCGATTGGGCTGCTCGGTGGTCAAGGGGTTAATAAGTCCACGTTAAGACGTCTCGTACCACATACGTTACAGATCTCTTATCTTGAACTGCTTAAATTTTTTAAAAGTTTTAAATTTCACTTTCAAAAATATCTAGAGCATTTTGAAGCCCATTAATATTTTTTTCTACATTATTAGATAGTAAACTATTTATATATTACATCTAATTCATAACCCTCCTCCCCCTCTCACCTGATCGCCTTCCTGTAGATGAGCCCTTGTCCTCGGAGCAACTCTCGACACTAATACTGGTGCCCCTCCCCCTCCCCCCCGCACGTTGAACCCGAACCGTCCATCTGGTCCCGCAGAGAGGCGCACACACACTGCACCCTCTGGTTCACCCTCTTGGGAAGGTGATTCGGATTCGGATTCGTCGACATAAGAGAGGGGCACGCGGAGGGCACGCTCGAGGAAACCACCGTCGCTGCTGTAATTTATTTCAATATACATCGTATTTAAAACCAAAGGCAAATGCTACGTTAATCAAATATATACATCCTATACAAACATCTTTCATAGTGTAGATAGTTTTGATACATAAAAACAAAAATAAATAATGGTTGCAATGTTCTGTAACGAATCGTTAACTAATTGAACTATTCCACAAAATACATTATTTAATTTTAATACAAATGAACTACGTACTATTAATATCTAATTGCCTTTACTACTATAAAATATGTTATTGCGTGCGTGTGGTTGTCACCGAAAACTTTCATGGTGGAAAATTGTTAATGAACAATAAAAATACGAACGAAGCCGCGTACTATAACTAAAAAAAAATTGTCGGTTTACTGACGATAGTTGAACGTGACAACGTCCGATTGTGCTTCTTTATCGCTCGTTCCGCTCTCGCTTGCACTTCAAGCTTTACATGGAACGCCTCAGAGCGAGGTAACGCCGCACGAGTCATGTTTTTTCGTGCGTGCAGCCGGCGCTATCGAATTATAAGACGTTGTCACGTCAATATATACGTCAAGAAGCTTATATCTAATACACTGGAGATTGCACTATGACCATTAACTTGTAACAAGAAAATATGACGTTGAATGACGCCTGTATGTTTTTTATCCCTTTCACACCTAACTTGGCAAGTTCATAGTGCAATCTCCAGTGTATTAGATATATTATAAGCTTCTTGATATACGTACTCATCATTCTCTACAGGCAGTGCGTCGCCCCAGGCCTGTCTCGGTGGCAGCTCGTTGTGGCCGGTCACTCTAGAGCCCTTAGCGGAAGAGTTGAGAACTGACGCCCGTTACACACCGGCAGAAAGGTCGCGATTTATAGCTATTTAGTGCTATATTTCGTCTAATTACACAATAATATATACTCACTCATCATTCTCCACAGGCAGTGCGTCGCCCCAGGCCTGTCTCGGCGGCGGCTCGTTGTGGCCGGTCACTCTGGAGCCTCTAGCGGACGAGTTGAGAACTAAAGCCGGTGACGCGCCCGCGGAACGATCGCGATTTCGGGAACTGCTGCGTCTGAAAATAAAATGAATATAAATAATATATTATTAATTTCTAAGTAAGTATAGCTCGCGTTCATGGGTAATACATATTTCCATTATATGTAATATAAAGTTATAAACCACAAAATTTAATATAAAAGTCGTAACATGTGTACAATATCATTTCGATTCCCAGAAATAATAAATGATTACAAATGTTTGCATACCTGTTGATATTCATTCTGTAAATGAAATTTTACAAAATTGCTCCCATTTAAATTATTAATTAATCAACCACATTTCATATTCATTCATCAAACATTCAACTTATTGCTTTGATCTCGTTGACAAGACGAAAACTAATTGAAATACAGAACTAAAAAAAAACAACATACCTAACAAAGCTCCTATTACTCGATCTAGACCGCCTCGCATCTTCTAAAGCCTGTGTTTCCGTTCTAGCCACGGTAGGTGCGGTGACACCAGCCAGGGCCCCTAGGGCTCCCAACAAGGGCCTCCGTCGTGGAGCCCTAAGTCTGAAGAACCCGTGTCTCTCTACACTGCAACGCCATAAGGCCTTCGCCGCTCGACCGGAACGCATGTTGAATCCTAATACCGTGTCGTAGGATTCAGACTGAAATGAAACAAAGTAAAATATTAAAAGGTGCTTTTTTTCTTTAATTAACTAGTAAGTTAAAGTGTATAATTTGAAATGCATTATATTTTGTCAATTTATTTTTAGTCATTTTTAGTAAACGTATATCTACATGTGTAGTGTGTACACATACCTACCATGTACAACAGAAAATGGAATAAATAAGGGAATAAATATCCTATTTCTTTTATTTGTTTTTAAAATACTGTTTTATAATAATACTGAACACAAATTTCTCATCAAAAAGATAAATATGTGTTAAATATGATAACTTACTGGTTCTCTTTTCAATTGAATGAAAAATTGTTTCTTCTTGAAGGAAATCTTGACAATTTTACTCCAAGAGAATGTATTAACTCGAATATTATTTTGAAAGACAACTATTCCAATTGATGTTACACCAATCAATATGTCTTTACCATTGTAATCCTGAAATAAAAAGAGTTTATAATTTATTATATTTAAAAACCTTAAAAAATAATACGAAAGCTAAAAAACAAAGTACTTATGTCAATTACTTATTTAAATGCCTTATTTGTACTTCATTTTAAGTAATTACTGTACTAATGATAGCTTGTTTATGGATGTTTTAAATAAAATTAAATGTTATATAATATATTGTTCTATGGAAAACTGTATGTAATAAGTCCATTTTCATTACTTTGCTTAATAACTCTTATAAATAAAACAAAACACAAACATAGTTGCATAAGTTCACTCTTAAAAATGTACCAGCCGAATTGAGAACTTGCTTTTATTGTTGAAGTCGCTTAAAAAGATAAAATCTTACCTTAGCGGGATGTGATTCCACACCATAACAGTCCAACCTCTTGGCGTGTTCTAGAAAGTTCGCCTCAGCGTCCGCCGGCGCTTGACCCTTGTGCAACTTGTGCAATTCGCGGATACGACGCTCGTCCTCTGAACTCTGTTTGGGCAACAGGCAGAGATCGGAAAGATATGTGTTCGAATGTTCTGCGGTGTTGTAGTCGCCTAGTTCCGCTGAAATTTTGATGTATATGCTAATATAAGTTGAATGAGAATAAGACTACTGTTTATATATTAAATATGGCTGTCAAATTTTGTACAATTTAAAAAATTCACGAGGTGATAATTTTAAGTGTATCTTATTTTAATAAACAGTTTGTCATGCTAATTTCCACACCAATGTTTTTCATTTTCATGGAAAAAAGACACCGTGTTCAACCTCACAGTTTCAGTGAATATAAATTAAATAAGAAACAAATAGCCCTAAAAAATTGCCACATAGGAGTACTTCAAACACATTATCCAGTAAAATATGCGTATAATTTTATCTTACCTTGTACAGTAAACGAAGCGAGCAATAAAGCTGTGTTTCTAGGCGCTGACATACGTCCATCCAGAAGCAATTTCCTTAATTGCAAACAGAGTAGATATCTTGTGAACTCTTCGGAAAGACGGCAAGGTTCCGGCGGATAGAATCGTACAGCGAGCCAAAACTGTGCATTTACACCAACTTGTTTCTTCACTGATTTACTGCTGTCGAGCCAACGCTGTGGAAAACATAAATTAATCTATAATATTAATCTATCTCTATAATATAAAAATGAATCCCAAAATGTGTTGGTAAGCGCATAACTTGAGAACGGCTGAACCGATTTCGATAATTCTTTTTTTATTATATTTCTTGAAGGTCGAGGATGGTTCTTATGTAGAGAAAACGTAAATATGTACAACGGGCGAAGCCGGGGCGGACCGCTAGTTAATAATAAAAATCAATCAACTAATTTTGTTTATGTTTTTGTTAAGATGATAAAGTGAAAACTGAATTCTATATTATATGAATATAAATATTACAAATAAAATGAATATGAATTGCAGATTGTATAAATCGTTCAAATTATCCTTATTTTATGGTTTTGGTCAAGTGCTAAGATAGGAAATTGTCATCACCAAATGCTTCCAAACAATTATACAATATTTAAAAAAAAATTCACAGCTTCTTCACACATTTTTTAATATAGAATCACTTTAAATCTTATTGCATTTTCTAGCAAATACTTCTTATTCTATAGCCAGATTATCACAGTATACTTTTACTCTGCAATTGTTTACACATTTTTTAAATACTTCCAATTAATTAATGATTCAGGCATTCTTGCATACATAGAAATGGAGAAAGCATGAAATTGAAATAATAAAATTCAAGTTCCTTAGCAAATGCATGACATGATAGCTAATTTATGCATTTGGACAAAGTTAATTCTGTAAAAAGTGAATTATTAACAAATGCAATAATTCATTGGTGACATTATTGTCTTTTTCCTATACATTAGAATTGCCTATACAATATCTATTCGGTTATTTTAGTAATTCAATTCAGAAAAATACATGAAGTAGACACTTATTTGTAAGATTACTTTAACTTCAATTAATTAGTACTTATAAAGAATTGTAAAGGGACTCAAATAGAAAATAGGTAAGACTCACAAATAGGAAACAAAAAGAAATGGGACTTTATTTTCAACAACAAAGTAAAAGATTCATCTCCTATGATAAAAAAATATATATATTAGCAATAATTTACCTGACATTTCTTCTGATAATCCATGAATGAAACAAGACTACTATATTTAAAACACTCTAGATCTTTAACAAAACTGTATTTACTGCACCACTACACATTCTATACTACCTTGATATTGACTTTAAAATTCACTTTACACCAGTTCATGACTCACTGATAGTACAATATAAAATGTTAATGTATTAAGCATGACCCAACCAAAAGATTAAGTGATATGAGTCATGTGCCATGCCGTTTTTATGCTAATTCTTCATTCATAATTCTGATTGATAATATCAAGGATTTAATAAATTTATAAAATTTAAGTGAAATTGTATTGTAGGTTAAGAAACTGTATATTCTTTGTGAATGTTTTACTTGCAGATAAACAAGGTCAGAAGCACATAAAGAACATATTATTTTTTTATTTATCAATGATTCAAATAAACACACTAAAAGTAAATTATAATAGAAATTATAAGAAGCAGTGTTATCAAAGAAAAATAAATACCTAGGTACTACTATTTCTATAATAAAAAATGTACATTATGTACAGTACAATAACCTTTGTTAAAAATAAACAATTGTTGTAAATTGAGTATAGAAATGTTTACCGTTATTTCTGTATTTGTTGCACTTGGCGGAGATCCATTTTCAGTGAACTGCAGACCAAAATAATCCTTCTCAACCAATTCCAGGTGTTGAAAAACTAGCTCAAGTAGAACACTGCCTTTTGCTTTTTTCTAAAAAAAATGAGAAATTGTAGCCTAGTCACTCATTCTGGCTCTACCCAGGTTGACTGGGGATACAAAGAAAATGATACATAGCTTAGTAATTAATTAATTAGTAATAAATTAATAATGTAGCTTTCTGTTGGTGTAAAATTGTTTTAATTTGGTTCAGTAGTTTCTGAGTCTCAATGAATGCTAACAAACAAACAATCAAATCTTTCTTCTACACAATGACTGTATAGATAAATATTCCCTCTATGATTTTAAATACTTTTTATTAACTTATACTTAATTACTTATATTAATAATAGAAATATATCTCTAATACAAATACAAGGTCAAGTATTTAAGAAACATATTTAGAAATTAGGAGTTTGAAAGACATATTCAGGTCTTACCTCGATTTGAAACGATTGCTGGGTGTCATCCAAAAACAGAACAGTGACATTGAAAATGTTAAGCTTTCGTTCTCTGGCTAGTTCCGATGCTCGCACGTTGTATGTCCCACTAGAACTACTGAAGGCACGGCGTGATACACTCTCAATCATTGCATCGATTACTCACTATCGGATTCCTATCAGAGAAGTCAACGCCCCAGGCTAGTTATCATACACGAATCAACTTAATTAGGCATCCCAGTAACCTCTAACCTTGTGAATCATAACTAGCATAACAGTTCGCGGTTTAACAAGGTAAACCTTGTTATAGTATTTCCAGTCATGGACAAGCGTAGCGAATCATGTGTTACTGCATAACATTTTTGTAAATACGTATATTATTTATTATTGTATCGTTCGAATATTACAGATACTGTCAGTCTTATGTGTACTTTGAAGAAGCACCAGAAGCACTATAAATAAACTCCTCGTTGTTTACGTATAATACTTGAAATTATTGAAAAAGATTTACAAAACACACAAAAACTAAGAATTCAACTCAGTTCCGATTTCGTTTAACAGGCTCGCGCCATATTGAATGCGGTTTGAAGTATGACATTGACATCTGACATATTTTGTCAAAATTCCGAGAAATTTTAGAAATGGCAATATCTTTTTCAATTAAGTTATAATTATTTAAGTGGATTATTAGTTAATTACATCACTATAATAATATCACTATAATTTAGAACGCATTAGAGCGTTTTCACACTATCCGATCCGATATCGGATATCGGAAGCCGATAGCCGATATCCGATATCGGAGGGAAGTAAAATGTATGAAATATGTACCTGTCTTTCACATTGTCCGGTCCGATATCGGATATCGGAGCCGACACCGATATGCCCGTGAGCTATCGGACGATAATGTTCAGTGTTACCAACTCAATTTTCGAAAAGGCAGTATACCAACAGCAAAAAAATCACTAGTTTGTGTATTTTCAGTCATTTAGAGGGCGCTAAATGTAAAAAAAAAATCCTTTCATTTACTTTAAACCTTTTCATTAAGAAAACATTCATTTAAGTATTTAAAGGCATTAAAAATACGATTTATACGGGAGCTATTTTAATACCGTCAAAATATATATACCGAAAATATATTGCGTTCATAAATAATTCAACCCTATTTTCTAGATATTAGTGTCTATTATCTTTATTTACTCATTCTGCATCGCTCCTCCTCCTACTCGGGTGTTGTGCTGTTTATTGTATTGTTGTCATTGAGTCACAGATTTAGTGCTTTGTTTTCCAATACTGTCTGTTCACAGATTTTTTTTTTTTTATGTCTCAAATATAATAAATACAACAAAAAAAGTTTTTAAAGTGAAACTTTTATTACATCGTCTCAAACTTTTTGGTCTGTGTAGCGCATGTCGCGTGTATCGCGGCTGCCGAGTAGGTATACCTACGGCAGCCTCGTTGTGTGGTTTTATGAAACCACGGTAAAAGTGAAACTGTTCGAACGGTTCCGAACACTGCTTTGTGTAGCGCATGTCGCGTGTCGGTCGGCTGCCGAGTAGGTATACCTACTCGGCAGCCGCGATACACGCGACATGCGCTACACAGACCAAAAAGTTTGAGACGATGTAATAAAAGTTTCACTTTAAAAACTGACGAAATAGTTAATGGAGAAACAATTCTATGACATTCAAGAATTTATTGCATTGCGGAATCTGTGACAACGAAGAATTTAAGAATTTGTGACACGAACAATTAGTTTAGTATAATTTATTTCTGTTTAAATATTTGCACACTCAGATAGTGGGTAGAATGTATTAGCCACCTATAAAATTGTAATAACAACACCTACATTTTAATGTAACATAAAATTTGAATTTGTATTTGCCAGTTTCGTCGCTTTAATCGCGGACGCATATACTGAGTTCAACTTTATTTTATTTTATTTGTATAAGAACATAACAGTCATACATGATTTAATATAAAAAAGTTCTAATATTCACTACGACCACACAACATGTTCTATTATTAAAAAAAGAAAAACAGCATATAAAAAAAAACAAGTCTCACAATTAAATTGAATATTGAAACTTGATTCTGACTCTGCAGAGGGTACAAACTACAAAGCCATACACCGCAGTCAGCAGATTAAACCGGTTTGACAAACATCAGTTTATTTATTATTATTTATTTTATTTAAAATAAAGTCTGTTTTGTAACACAAATGCAAATCCCCATATATCTAATTTTCCAGTCTCTGGCAACACTCATGATATCGGGACGATATTATCGGATAATGTGAAAGGGCAAAATGTGTCCGATATCGGATATCGGCTATCGGCTTCCGATATCCGATATCGGATCGGATAATGTGAAAACGCTCTTAGGCCTAGGATTAGTAATTATTAGTGTATACAGGTATCACATATTTATTGCATTGTGTCCTTGATTGTGTCTTGTGATTTCTGGCATCTAGCGGAAATTTAAAAAACTATCTCGGAAATAGTCTATTGTCATAGAGCCTTTTGTTTTTGCTAGTGGCTGGTGGCACCATCTACTTCACGCCGACGCGACGTCTTTGCCGATTATGTTCTTGACAGTGTTGCCAACTTAATGCTTTATAAGGCTTTTTTTCTATCTAGGGCTTTTTTTCATGAGTTAGTGCTTAAAAATCAATTTTAGTACCTAGTACCCAATCTAGTGCTTCTTCTAGTGTTTGAACGTAATGCTTAATGAAATAACGAAATTGAGTGGGTTTGCCTTTGCTTTATTTGATGTTATATATTCGGACGCCGGACGGGCCTAAAAACAATGAATAAATCTTGTTCCAACTACGACATTCCAAAGGAAGTTAGACAAATCGTTTCAAGTTCAAGTGGTTGCAAAACGATTTCAATGAAGAAAGTGAATTAAAGATTATATTTCTTTATTAAAAAAGGTTTTTTTTTAGTAGGTAAAGGATTTTTTTACTTTTAGCGCTCTTTTTGACTGAAAATACGCAAACTAGTGCTTTTTTGCTGTTGGTCTAGTGCCTTTTCGAAAATTGAATTGGCAACACTGATTCTTGATTCTTTTGCGTTTTCTTTCGTCAGTTTGATTTGAATTTAGAAATTCGCTGGATTTAATTATTGTAATTTAATGATTATATTTTGATTAATTAATTGTGGTTCCTGCTTTGAGAAATCAGAAATATATAAAGATAAGTGTGTTTTTTCTACTATTATTATTGTGTGATGTATTTTGCTATACCTTTGAACTATTCAGGTACCTACTTAATTCTGCATGGAAACAATTAATAATATCTGTGATTTAAATATTATATACGTATAATAAATATACGCAAGTGGAAATTGTAAATCGGATGTGTCGCAATCGCAATTATTATTATTTATTGCTTTTGTCAATGCTTTCTTATTAGGGTAGGTACTTATGATACAAAGAATTTCAATCAACATCAAGATCCGATCTAGAAGCTCATTGAAAGAGGCGTCTGTGGAGGCGTCATTCGAAAGACAATTCCGCAGTATGTTTGCCACGTCGTTATAAAACAACACAGCTGAAAATGGCTGAAATATGAAAGCCAGCGCGAAGCACATACAAATGATGAGCAGATAAAGATGCGCCTAATGAAGTTCCTACGAGTACAACTTCAGTGGTCAGCTGTAGGTATGTTCTGTTTTGAAATACCTACTTACAATAGTAAATAACTAGGTAGGTATTTGAGAATTATTGCGAATGGTAAATCTTGCTTTATCATATTTGGTGTGATTTCTTGTAGGTAAGTTATTGTTTAGATAATACTAGCTTTCCGCCCGCGGCTTCGCCCGCGTTTTCAAAGAAAAACCTGTTCCCGTAGGATTTCTAGTTTAGATTTATAGTTCGAACAACAGCGAAGCTGTGGGCAAAAGCTCTGTAAAATTAAAGAAGTTTCACTTCAATAAATTGCTTATGCTTAGTAGGTTGCTAAGATTTAAAATTTTCTTCAAAAAAATGTAGATCAAACCAATCTACAAGACTCATTCTACGTGTACTTTCTTTTATTGAAACGATATTGGAGGCATGTATTAGGTGTTATAGGAATATAAAAATGAATAAAACAAGAATTCAAACAGTTATCTGCCTTTAATCTGCACTTCTTCATAATCCAGCAGCCATAGTCATTCAATCGGTACCATTACAGGAAGAGAAATTAATACACTATTAGATACTGTTACAGTTTGGTTTGAATATGTGTTACAGATGAAGTTATGTGTAGTAGATTTCCGTAATTTTAAACTATTATTACTATTAAATACTTGCGTATCATGAAAACCAGGGTGCAATGCGATCTTGCCGTGTACAATTATAATAAATTTTATTTAATGTAACGGACTAGCAGTTTTATAGTTAATTAATTATTTTGTACTTAGCATTCTATGCTGCTTCTATTACGCTAATGTTTGAGGGGAATCAGATTTTTCCTTATTTATCGATATAAAAGCACTATTGTACACATGTATTATTAATATGGTTTGAATCGATTTGATTAAGAGTATCGATTATATTAATGGTAATTAAACAGATCGTATCAATAGCGTCAGACAGTAAACATTACATTCTATATTAACTATTAATAAGTAGATTTAATTAAATTGGCTTATTGAGTTAAAGAAAAACCTGATTCCTTATTAATAAGTACAGATTACGTACAGTATCGCATTGCACTTTTGAATAACTGTTTACCGTACTGTTGTTATCTGTGGGTGTAGTGATGTGCATAAGTCGTAAAAAATCCGTCATTTAATAATTTTGATTATGGCCGAACCTTCCACTTTTAAATACACATTTTTTGCATTTGTAATAATTTTTGAAAATATAAATTTTGATAATATTTTTTCCTTTTGTTCCTAAATATTAATCCAAATAGTTTTATTATCCTTAATATTGTATTTACAATTTTTTCAACAGCCGAAAAATATGTTCAATATTTTTAATAATATTATTTTTTAACGACTCTTGTTAAGTAGTAGGTAACAGTACAAATATTATTGATCACAAGTTGGTTTTCATTGGTCATTAACATACTTTAAATTACATCCTTATAACTACGGTAATACATTTAACAGTAGGTCCTTAGTCCAAATTTTAGTACGAATGAACATTACATGCACATTACAAAAACTCAATAAAAAATGTATGGTTGTGGCTATTTATATCATGTTTTCTATGGCATTGAAAAGGTTCGAGGGGAAAGAAAAGTGTTGAGTTCTGAGGGTAGTCTGCAAAATGCTTGCATTATACTGTAGCTATACAACGGCGAGTTATACTTTGCATACTTTTTGGATATTTCAATACTTAAATCAAATATAAATTTTTAAATTTTTTGAAAATTCTATAATAATATTTCAAAATCTACTTTCCAAATGCGAGGTAATTTTATTAGTTTGTTGGTTACCCAAAAAATATGCAACAGCTAAACATTGAATTTAATTCAGACCTTCTGTTAGGTGTATTTTAAGAAACTTGTACTCAAACAAAACGTAATCATTTAGGCAAAATTCTGAAAAAAGGCATTAAGAAAATTATTATTAAATATCGCAACAAATATCCAACTTGTATAATTACACAAAATCTTACAAAGCTAAAAACTTATCTTATAGGTACATAAAACTAATAATACATTTTAATAAACTAAAATTACGCGAACAATATTTACAATTTACGATAATGCATTCAATTATTTTATACACATCGTTTTTAATATCTATCTATTAACAAAAAACTAAGATTCTTAAAACTTGTAGGCCACTAAGACTGACGACACATTATCTACTTCCATAATATTGATATTATTTTATTTCTAAACTATAAGGTGCATCATTTGCTAAGTAGAACAAAACAACTCAGAGTATTTCAATAAATTAATATATCTAGTACTATTTTTAACGCTGAGATTTCCATGTATTGTACTTATTTACAAAATGCAATCTTTAATTATAATAATTAAAAGAAATCACAAAAAAATTTAAACGTAATTTGTAAGACATGCTTCTCTAAATATTTGTAAATCATGGAGGTTTACAAAAATCTTGTTTTTTAAAACAGCTATTCGGAACAGAGTATTGTTATAAAAGCCACAGGCTCAATTTTGTACTAAACACCTATGTTATTCTACGAACCATTTATACCATTGTAAAAGTAGCTACATCAAGACGAGTATATCAGTCAAAATGTTTTATTTTACATAAATATTTTATTAAAACTTATTACTCCTCTAAACTTGGCTGGAATCATATCAAGATTCGAATTAAGGCCAGATTAGATTACATTAAAAACAAATAATAGACGAAATTATTGTTACATTTTTAAATCAAACAATAAATAACATTATTTGCTTGATCAAACAAAATACTTTTATAAATTTATCGATATTGATATTTAATGCATCCCTAATTTCATTCGATAAGCCTTCGAAGTGGCGAAAGTTAGTGTTGTCATGTCAGAACAAACATCGACAAAATACATGGCTAGGAATAAACATAACAGAGAACTTTTAAACCATGCCTTTCGACATCATCCGCACGGTATTTTTTAAGGCTTGACGTTTGTTGCAGAACCATATTCTGATAACTTCACGCTCGTATCCTAGTTGGTGTGCAAGACCAGTGATTTCGGTACCTGAAAGGAAAAAACCATTATTTATAATCCAAAGATCATCCTTGTTCGTAGGTAGATGATTGCAATAACTATGTTTTCATTGTAAACAGCTTTTTCCGTGACTTGATTTCAAAAAATAGCATTCAGTTAAAGAGTAGGTAGAAGAAAATTCTGAGGATGACGTTGAAAATAGTGTGGTCACCAATATGTCATGGTGTTGATCGTTCGGCCTAAACAATTGAATGTTGTCATACAATGAACGCGCTAGTCATTCAATCAAATAGCAGATTCAAACAGATGACGGTGACATAGTCAATATAACGACGAATATCCAAAAAAGAATTCCAATAACAAAATTATAAGTGTGACAAAGAAAGTTTGGCGAGTAACGTGAACTTCGTAACCACAAGTCCTGCAAACAAATTATTTATTGAAATCATTGTTGAAAACTTACCAGACGGATGGGTGTTTCTTTCGAAATGTGCGTTGAGTAGCTCTAACGCTTGTGGAGTGAAGGATGTTCGCCGTTTTCTCTTCTTACTCGGCTCCATTCCGATGAAGTCCGTCAAATGGTTCTGACCAGACGCATACCTGGAAAAAGGAGACGCTTTTTATTATTTTGTGTACGCCAAATAATGTGTCTGTGTGTCTTATGTCTAGAATAAGCTTAGAGCTATAATATACACGTGAAAATGATGAGGGTTGATGAATAATGAACGATGGATGAACGTATTGTAAAATATGGTAGGTCTATTTGAGCATAATTGAAACGTATTTTATTTATCGCGCAGAATATTCATGGATTATTAATATTTTCTTCAATCATGTACCCGCAAAGTACGTAAATGCATTTTTAATGAAGAGAGTAATTTTTTGAGCGGATTTACGGCGCACTTCTGGAAATTTAATTGATCTTAATGAGAATTAAGTTATAGTTGAGAAGTTCTCGCCGACAAAAGATAGCCTATCACATTACGTCTAAACACCGCGACCGTTACGCGACGAATATAACAAAAACAATTTATAAAGATATCCGTAAGGTGGCTTCCGTAAACAACACGGTATATATACCGTATAGTATATATACTAAATGTTAAGGCGTCTCAAGTTCGTATTGAAAACCAAAATACCCGTCAATGTAAATAATGAACCTTGTTCTGGTTTCATAATGCCAATGCCATTTGAATCCCCTTACATAAATATCGGATATTGATGCATCTTATATGATAAACGAAAACATAAGTGAGATAATCCTAAACATAATTTTTTATACCGCACATCATTGTTTGACCTTAGAATATTTTATGCTAAGTCCAACTTCTAAAATTTTCGAAAGAAAATATGTATAGAAAAATCTCGTGTAATTTTCTTCGGATGCTCTTAATTTATGGACAATTATGCATATCATATTCCTTTGTATTGTCTTATGTTAAGATTAGATCCATCAAGTAATTCAAATTCAAATTGTTAATTACGTAAACGATCAAAGTCTGCTGAGAGCAGGTACTGTACCGAAGAGGAAGGGTAAAAACAAAAATAAGCGATTTCGCACTCGACTGATGACTATTTGAAGAATTTGTTAAATGGATGATTTGTTAGTTACCTTAATGAAGACGAGACTGAATCTATATCTGAATTAATTCAAGTACAATCGTTGCAGAGACGCTCGTTAAAAATTACCACCAAGAGGGACAACCGATTGCAAATTCAACGCACCATTTGCAATGTTAAACCATTCCCGTTGCATTCAGATAATGCATTTTAATGATGCGAAATGTATAATCGATAGATACAAGGGGTCTTTATAAGATTTTAAGTGGTCGATGAGGAATAAACGACACCTGGTGCGCTTATGAAATTTTCAAGATTTTAACGGTACGTGTTTTGTATACCAACGCCGTTTGAATCGATTTTCCGATTGACGCGCGTTTCTATAGTTGTATTTATATGAATGATGAGATGAGATACAGGCAATTTATTGTTAGTTATTTTTAAACTAAATATAAGTAAGTCCACACGCACACCTTTCGACATCACCGTTAATTAAATATTTCATAAAATTATAAAAGATCAGCGAATTCCATGAAATATCAAATTAGCAGTCAGTGTTGTTAGCTATAATATAAAGCATGTACTTATATTAATAAAAAATAAAATAAAAAGCGTAACGATAAAAGCGCAGTTAGTCCAGATTTGAGAAATGTTTTTCATCGCTAAGCGTTAAGGCCAAATGTGACACGAACACGATTTCACAATACAATATTCACTCAAACAATCATATTTACCTCTCCTCGGCTTCCTTCATCCAACGTTCAAGCACCGGTTTGATTTTCTGCGCACTTTTTGGTGTTATATCCAATTTCTCAAATCTGTATCGAACATAAATTATAATGTTAGACTTTAACGTACCGGTTAAAAAGCATAGCGCGACGTACCTTCATCCCGAGATAATTTTATTCACTTCCAAATTAACAGCGTAATTGCAGGACATTGACATAGCGTTAACGATTGGATACAGAAAAAAACAATAGGCAATTTAGGCCGGGGTAATCAGTTTGATTAATACCGAACGCAGTAACAATAAAACGAATTCAATTAGAAACGAAAGGTAACGTATGCCAATGCCCTGGCTTTGAATTGCGCGAAATGAATATTAATAAAAACAAAAAAACGTAATGAAATAATACATCATGCTATATTAGATGGAAAGTTGAAATTACACGTCGTGTTACAAATAACTAATCAGATAAAATTCTCATAACAATTATTCATAATGTCGAACCGGCACATTTGGTAGCCGACATTAATGCGTTGCGTTTGTCTTAACATCAAAATGTAACGTTCCTCTGATGTATGGCGCCTTCTTACTATAATTACTCGTATGTAAATATGGTATACGTGTGAAAAGGAAAAGAAAGGAACTCCAAAACCGGTAATTAGACATAATTGTATGCGGCTTACATTCACGTGGTATGCACGGATCGCCGATCGAGATAAGATTACATTAAACAGCGTTGAAACATTTTGATTTAAAGACAATTTATGTATGGCCGTCGAGAGTGAGTCGAAGCGTGTGCTTAATGCATGTAACAGGCTGTATCTCAGAAGCTATCGCCATTCTTTGAACATCTCGCTGATTGCTCTCTAAAGTCTTCGACTGAGTTGTTGAATTGACTTATTGAAACTAGATTTATGGCGATAACTTAGAGATGGTGTAAGTGGGGTAAAAAAAACAAAACACATACATGTTTTGTTGTTGTGAAGACAGTTGAGCTGCTAGCATCTGCGAAGCCAGGGCACTGGGGACGGTAATAAATTATGTTAGATAGTTCATCAATTGATCTCCAAATGTGATTGATACAAAATTGTAGAGACGCACGCTTGAAGCCGAATAACTAAAAATACTTGAAAATCAAAAAAGAGCGTGTGTGCCGGGCACACGAGTAGGTACGAAGTGAAACTTCCTAGGCAAGATTCAAAGATACCAAAATCGTCGCCTTACTTCATGACGTGACGGTATTGCCATGACGAAACCTTAAAATTTTACTCTCAATGCGCATTAAGAAGTTTCACTTCAAAAATAAACACTTCTATGTAACGTCTTTTTTGCTGCTTTATTGTATCCTGTACGCAACGTGCCCTTCATTAACAGTAGAACTTAAACATAAATCGTCTCAAGTCTCAACATACTTTTCTTATAGAGTTATTTTTTTGGACGCACGATAAAGTAGATCAATGAAGATGCGTTGACGCAGTTAGGCTAATGTAAAATGATAATTGTAACCTTCCAGTCGTATGGTTAATTCATTGTTTGTCATAGTAAGTGGCAATGATCATGAGCTCAATGGCGACAAATATATTGAAAAATATACAATTTATACGGGTAAAATATCCAAATATTTATATTCGAGACGATTGTCCTTTTTGTTGTTTACGAAGTTTAATAGGGTTTTTAAGAAGCTTAAAAGTTTGCATTACAACTACATTTATGTGTAGTTTCAGCACATTTTCTGAATTTTATAAATCTATTTCACGAACTAAAATACTTTATCTATTATAAGCAATGTTGTATTGTGTTTTAGAAAGCAAGTTTCTAGAGAAATTCAAGCTTATTGCTTGAATTTACGAACGAAATAGTCCGACTTGATATTCCATTTGCACAATTAAAGCTAAGAAATTGAGGTCTATTCAAGTATAATTAATTTCAATTATAATGCAAATTAATTGAGTCCAGCATAATCAAAGGAGTAACTACTGTAGCCACGTCACAATACAAGTTGAGGGGAGACGAAAGAAAAATTAATGGAAAATGAAATCACGACGGGACAAAGACAGGGGAATTCTACTCTTTTAATTACACGAAAAAAGTAATTACGGCCAAGATAATTAATTAACTCGAACAGAAGTAACGATTAATGATTTTATTATACGAAAGAGGTCGATTCCGAATTGAAATGCTCCTTGGACGAGGCTGGTTCACGGCCGTGGAAAACATTTGATATTAATTGATTTACTTTTAATTAAATATTATTATTGTTTATCAGAATTGCTTAAATTTAAAATTTTCAATAAATTTGTTTTTATAACTTTCGATCAAGCTTTTGTCTCCGAATATGTAGTGTAGTCCTAGGTACGTCAGCATGTATGATAATTTTTTTTTTGTCTTGAATTAAGAATGTTCTTTTAAATTAACAATCCATAATCTACAAACACATCATTTAGTAGTTGATTGTAGCTTAGAGGCGCAGTGTAGATTGGCAGATAAGTAATGCCAATCTTTGAAAACAACACAAATATAAACACGCCTTTTATTACGAACAATAAAGAAAAAACAATTTTTGTTACGCGTGTCTCTAGTCCCTAAAATGGCGTCCGAGACACCGAAACGGAACGGAAGCCGTCCGAATGGTAATTAATTAAACGAACTGGAAGCAATGAAAGGAGTCACGCTGTTTTACAAATCACTTCAATTAGCGATATTAAAAAGTGTGATAACTGTACTCGGACTGCGTGACGGCGCAACTAAAAAACTCTTTTGTTAGCCCTGTGGGGCTGTCAAGAGGCTTTTTTACTCTTTTTTGACAACTGTGTCCGTGTTAGCTCTGCCCTTGCTAGATTGAAACAAAAACGCTATTATTTTTCAAGCGTGCGACTCTATTAGTTACTTAATTGAAAGTTTAACATTCTTCACAGCTGAAATGTTGGAAATGACATATTTGTTTAGGATTCATGACAGTTTTATAAGATATTCTTACCTGCAAATTGCGCTTTGACTGTAAGCTGGCCCTTCGGTGACGGAGAGCGCCTGCCCCACTTGCGTTTGGGTTAGTCCTAAGCCGAGTCGTCGCAATTTGAAAGCTTTTGCGAATTCTTTTATGTCTTCTAGGTTGATGCCGTCGACCACGTTCCCTGATGACTGACTGATCGTTGGTTGATCTGATTGGAGAATATGAAAATATTTAACTTATGAACTTTAATGACCATAAATATAACATTACACCTGCATTAAAATAATATAGCGTCATCGGTTTGTTATTACATTTGACTTTTTTATCTGTTATGGTGATTTTCCATATGTGGAAACTAATATTAATATCTTCGAATTTCGCGTCTTCTCGTCTTATGATGAACTCCTACTAATAATATTAAACACAGCTTGAACCGATTACTCTAGCTGGAACAATGAAAAATCCTTCCTCATCGTGGCTAATGATAGGGATGTACGCAAAACTTAGTAGTGAAATTATTATAGTCAGCTTTAGTGGGCAATTTATGTAATTAGTAGATGGTGGCACTTCCTAATTATGCGGAATGCCATTAGCGCTACAGACGTGCGTCTAGCACCCCCTGCTTAGCTTGCCAATGACAAATTACTTACACCGACCTACTGATCATTGTGGATTATTGATTTAATATTTAATTCGTTGTCTGGTCGGCTACAGTCTTCTGTATATTATAGGCCTGGATACTGGTAAAAGCGCGAAAGTTTGTGAAGATGAATGTTTCTTTCACACCCAAAAACTGCTGATCAAGTAACTGAAATTCGGTACATTGAGAGATTTATTGATTTGCATTTTTTATCTGTCTACCACGTGGGTGGAAAGCATGAGCTGTATAAGACTATAAAATCTTGGTAAATATTTGTTAAAAACAAATTCGTCGTTTCCAAATGCATTTTACATAACTTGAAAAGCTCTTTAGATTTCCTTTTCTTTCACGAGCGGTGCAGTTTAATCCATCACAGATGGCTAATGTGACCTACTAACGAATGAAAGTACGGCCAATGCTAAAAATTAGCTCATTTTGAGAGCGAGAATTGTTTTTGGATTTCTTTTTTGCTCTAAAAGCAAAAGTAAATTCCGAATCACTATCATTGCTACCTACCTACTGCTACCATAAATTGATAGATAGAGCTTATATCATATTTCTGTATGTAGTAAGAAGTTCGTATTAGACAAGGTAGGGTTAGCAAATTGGCAATCGTTTCACTATTTACCGGTGCAAGCTCTTCGAATGTAGACGATTGCCTAAGTTCGTTATACCGAATTGTTACGTGTAGGGAGAGTAATTATATTAGAGGTATAGGGGATTCGTAAATAACATTCTAATTTTCTAATTACAATCCTTGGTATAGGTACAGGCAATACCAAGAATTTTAGTGCAAATATAAAATAATATCTAGTGTAGCCCTGGGTAACTATTAAAATGTACTCGGTTCATTAATTCCTTTATTCATAATATATTAAACTTAAATAAAACGAACTTTTGACCAACAGAAAATTTATTGCACCTCATTGTGTTGAATTGTTAACACTTCATTCAATTTGTGTGTTTTTAACGGATATTTATTTCATGGTAACTACTTAATAATTGACTACGATCTTATCTCGCTTGCCTTACAGCACATGCAATGAAATGAGAGCTTTTTCAATAATACACATCGATTAGTTAATCACCCATATAATTCAGTTAAAGTAACTACCACCAATTACTATCGCGTGATGAGGCTCGCCCATTAATTAAATAACAAAGATAAGTCAATTGGCCGAAGTATTAGACGAATTCGTATGCTCCAAGATACCGCACTCTTAATTGTTTAATACATGTTATAAATTAATTAGATACAATTATGGTTCGCGTGTATGCGTATATTGACCCGTGTTACGTGTACGGGAACAATTAAAAAAAGTAATGCCAATTAAGTATTTTGGCGATTAGACGTTACTTTCCATGGAATTGGTGTATCTCTAATTACAGTTGTTTCGATCGATTTCTGTTAATTCGATGGAATTTAGTAGTTAAACGATATAAGCTGGTCTGTATCTATAGTGGTTTGTTTCCTGAAAGATCTCTTTGTAAAATATTGTATTAAAGGCAAAATGTCAATGAGAAATATCGAAAAACAACACGCATGCTATAAAAGTGGTGGCGGAATGTTAATAAATGGACAAACAAACACTGTTATCGACAATCGTATATTATTAAATATAACGCTTTTTTATGTAGGTAAAGAAGTTTAAATCAACTTGTACAAATGAATTTAGTACCTATATTTAATTTATTTTATTTGACATGTGTAAACTATGAAGTGATACGTAGATGAATAATAATTATAATCAAAACGATTGAAATATCTTCACGATTCCGAATCGTTTATTAGAGAATTTGAAATGTTATTACAGTTCAATATGAATTCAGACAGAACTAAAATATTAACATTTCGACAAACTAGAATGCATTCGTTTGAAAACATTTCCTCGAAAAAGCAATGCTGAGTTAATTCATTTATTTGGACTTGTATGTTATGAATTCTGCTTACCCGAAGTACATTTTAGTAATAGTTTCCTCTTCAAAATGATCCTCTAATATCAGATTTGCGTTTCGACTATTAATGTCGACTTCACATGCCAACACTATTATGATTAGACGAAAAATCGACTTGATAATCGATTCCGCCCGTTATTTCACATTCAACGCTTGATTATTCATAATTATGTACGAGTGATTAGGTGAATCATAGCAGGCAACATTTTATACGAACTTTTGGAATTAACTAAGGAATATTGGATTTTGTAAACGTTAATCGAATTAACCGAAACGACTTTTTACGATTCCTGAGTGCTATGGATATCAATTACAATCGATTACAATTTACCCGAGTTTTAATCGTAATTTAAATGAGACTTGTAAAATTAAAGGAGTGTTCGAAAGTTTGACCTTTTCAGTAATATCGTCGAGGAGTTTTCGTTTGGACGTCTGTAATTAAAAACCCATTTCATAATAGACGCTCAAATATTAAGTGTCGAATGAAAATTGTGTAAATAAATTCTTATTAATTTTAAACAAGACTCTTCGTCTACGCATTTTAAAGTATTTTGTTATTTCGATCGCGGTAGGTAGTTACTTCAGGAATATTTGCCAAAAAATGTTTTGAAAACAAGGTAATGAATCTCTGAAAACTGATATACCGAAAGCTGTGCTGAAGGGTATTTTTTATATTGACAAAGCATTCGAGTGGTAATTAGATATTAGAATTTTTATTTGTCATTAACATTTATTTGTCCGAACATGTTAAATGCTTCCTTTGTATATAAATAAATCGGTACTTTGTTAAGCTCATTACGGAAATAATAACAAATGTAATAAAAACAACAATAATGAGTATAATTTCGATGTTTTCTCAGTTATAATTACAAAGCAAAATGTCAGTTGCTAAGTGGCTTGGCGGGCCAACTCTTTGTTGTGGTTTAAGAGCTACTGAAAATTTAGTAACATTTAACAATCAAATAAATAAACAGTAAATTAATAACTAGTTATTCAAATGCGATATTAATGAAAATGTACACTTTTTATAAATATCTATAAATCAAGTGTTAAACTTTGTTATTAAAAAGATATTCTTCTTTCCTTCTGTTTATTTTTTTAGTCACGAATGTATGGTTTTACTTAAAAGACATTGTAACCATAATAAAAGTAGCCTTAATATTTATACTCCTATATTATAGACATCAGAAATAATAAACATATAGATAAAGAAAAATAAATAAGTGTTATGTACCTACGCTTTCATTTTAATTGGAAGATAATACAAGTAATACCCCTATTTTACGTATATTTTATTTGTTTGATATTTAAAGAAGCTAGCAGGAACCACAGGTGCATGTACACTGTTTAAATAAACAAAGCGAAATGCAAAACAAGAGTCGTAAATTATCCGCGAGCTCCTACACTATATCTTATCGATTAGTTATCGGCAACCTTAATTATTTATAATGGGTTTTAATTATTTAATTAATTAATTAAGTTCGTCGCGAGAATGCGGTTCTCTTGGCGGCGTCTTTGATGCCTAAACACACTTATTCCGTTCGCTTTTGTATATTTAGGCGAATTAACCATGTTTAATTGTCATTTTGTCCTTCACTTGTTCTGTTTATTGCTTTGATCAATTATTTTATATGGAAACGGATTCATTAACGAGGTTCGAAGAGTAAATGAGGTTTAACATTTTAATAAGCTACTCAATATGAGGTGTTACAATTGTTTTATGAATTTTATGAAGCGAGTTCTTTTATAGCTGTAATAGGAAACGTCAGTATTTTATTGATGATTATTATGTGTTAATTGAATTCTGTTTTATTTCTATAAAGACCTATGTAGGTACGTTTTTTTTAATGCGCTAAAACGTACATTTATATAAATTATTTATACTACATATTATGAAAGTTGCTAAAATGGGGAAAATATTTATTTTAAGTGGAATATATTACGTGTAAGTAATAAATTTTTAAAATGGTCCTCTTTTTTACCTAATAGAATTAAAAAAATAATTCTATTTGAATTCAATTATTAGATAAACAAAAAATCGTTTAATACTACGTAGGCTCTAAATGGCATTCAACTGGTCTCAATAAAGCTAATTGAGCTAAAAACGGAGCGATCTAAACGTATCCTATCGATTTAATATAGATAAATTAGAGCTGGTAAACAGGAGAGGAACTGAGTAATTTAGTAATTGTATCCACTGACAACGAATTAAATAGTAATCAATAGAAATGGGGCCTCGGGCGCGGACTCATTTAGTTTTAGGAGCTGCGACACGATTTGGGCGCGATATATCGTAACGACAGTTATTGTAAGGTAGTTGTTATTTAAATAATAATAGAAGTAAAAATTGTATAATGTAAAATTAAAAGTTATCATTGAACTCGTAAAATTATTAAAATTATTTTCTTTGCTACGCTTTCTTTATTTTTTAAACTCGTAAAAATAAAAACATGTTGCGCACAATTAGGTTGAATAGTCAGCTAGTACAAAGAATACCCTTTGCCCTGGACGTACGGATTAAGTAAATCTAAAATTGTAATAAAATATTCCTTTCCCGAAAAGAACAGCTCAAAATATCGGGATATCTAAATGAACATCGGTGAAGCTATTGTTTTAAAACGAACACCCATCGATAAAATTTGTGTAGGGTTTTCTGCCTAATTACTTGGGCGAAACTTTAAACAGTTTTTGTCCGTTTCCCAATATCATGATGATTGATGGCAAAATTCATATAGGTAGGTATTCATGTAGGTACATATTATATAGTATGTGTTGTAATTTAAAATAAACAAAAACCGTCAATAATTATTATAGTAAAGCAGTAATAATACCAGCCTGGTAAGCTTTTATAATCACTTATCTTGTAGTTAATTTTGTAAATATTTTTTCACTACCTATTATAAATTAAAAACAATATCCATATGCTGTTATTTAAAATTTGTGAAGTAACTCGTCAAACTCTAAACTTTTTTCCGCAACACCCATCCAACGTTGTGAGGGGAACTTCCCCTAAATCTAATGTTAATTCGCAATCAAGCAGACTCATGAAAATGGTTAAAAACCTGTTTTGATAAAAAAAAACCGATATTTAAAACTGACGTTCAAAAACATTAACAACGTAGAATAAAATTAAAATAAAACAGTTTAAAATTAGAACTCTAATGTCGTATGAATTAAACATAATAAAGGGTTTAATATTTTATTCAGTAATAACTTATTAAAATGTCAAAGAGGTCACAGAACTACAGAAATACTATTTCTAGCACGCATCATTTCAGTTCGACTTACATCAACGGTAATTACATTTGCCGAGAACGCTTTAATGTTCAGAAATAGTCTAGAATCGATGGACTCATTATGGAACAATTAACCGACTGGGTCGCACCTCTATAGCTTTTGATATAGCGTTTTTAGTTTTTGTTCACTGATGAATAATTACTCGAATACAAGTTACCAAGAATACATTATTTCTTGCAATCATATTTCAGGTATAGGGTTAAAGCTATTATAAAATTAGGTTAACACCAAAGTACAGACCTCCAAACAATGCAAGTTCATAATGCTTTTAAACTCCGCTCCACATAAAATTACTATACATGCCTAAAGAGATGTCTGCAAAGTCCGAAACGCCATTTACGAGTGAACTAACTAGATTTTAGTTATCTATAAAAGTTCTAAGCATGGATCCATTAGCTGCGGCACGACTAACATTGTCTTCTAATACCATAAAGAGTTGGACTGATGCATTGTGAGCACTGAGAGTTCGCGTTTGTATGGATTGCTGATCGTAGTTGTCGATTAAGACCACGGGAATGTGTTTTAGCTTCGTATTATAATATATTATAATAATTCTTAGAAGAGGCTAAGTTATTGATTATTTATGGTAAACAATAAAAAATATAAAAATATAAAAATGATAGGCAAGATTAAGTTTCATTGTAACTTCAACTAGTCGAACTTCGACGTGTAAATTATTCTAACAGATAGTATAAAATTACGAATTAGATGCCAAATTTTATTTCGTTTCCAAAGTTATAAACATTTCCTTGTTTCCCAGTTTAGGTGGGTGACATTAGGCAGCAAGTGCTTCTATTTCTTAGACACTGACATGTATTCAGCTACTTACTTGGCGAATCAGCGAGCAGATCGTTCTCTTCATGCGAGGGTGACTTCACGGATCCTGGAGACAGTTTGACCGGCGCGTGGGGTGACGCGTTAGGCCCGGAGCCGACGCTGCCCGTGCTGCTGCCCGGTCCGGCGTTCGCGTGCGATGTCGTGATTGTTATCTCGCCGTTTGATGCTGTAAGCCTGTGGGATGATGGTTGAATTAGTTCTGGATGTTCAATGGGATAAAGTTAACAAATACTTAATACTATCAGATAGACAAGTACTGGACGTTCAATGGGATATAGTTATCATATTTTATTGTAAGTTTAGGTGAAAAATACACGGATGGATAGTATCATCAGTTAATTATATCATAATCCTTCCCTAAAGGAAAATAATTCTGTACTGCGCTTGCGCATCACAATATGAAAAGTCAGAAGTTTTATCAGTAAAGTTTTTGAGCAAAATATATCTTGCAGTTAAAAGCAAACAAACATTACAAATCATTTCACATTTTTACACCATTCATCTCACTAACATCCTCTAGATATATTTAAAGTTTAGCCCATGAAAACGCTCTCCCATAAAAGTACAGACAACAAAAAAAGGGTACGCAACACTTATAAGCGTACTACACGTAAAAATATACATTGAAACGTGACAATAGAGACGCAAGTGGATTCGCGGCACAAAACGTAGCTCGTTTCATTAAGTGTGCCATAGCATTAGCGGTAATTGCAGGCTAATTAGTGCTTCATCCGCTGCACACACGCTTTTTATAAATACAATTTAATGTGGAGACAAAATATTTGGTGAAGGGTTTTTGTTCGTACGTGTGACAGTGGTTTAAATGATAAATACAGTAGGTATCTACCTAATTTATTTAATAAGGTTATGCGATATTTGATAAAATGTCAAATTATATTCAAGCAGTTTTATCAAATTAAAAACTAATATTTGATACTGAATAGCAATAATATTAAGAAGGAATACCTATAATTGCCGTGAATGGCAATCCCAATAAGCCTGCCACTCACCCTAATATATAGGTAATTTAATTACAAATGCCCACTAAGAAGCAATTTTTTTTCTAGACATTACCTATAATTTATGTTCGCAACGAAAACAGTAGCTGTACGCATTACGCACACATGTAAAGATCATTAATTGTTGCTTCAATTTATCACTGGAACGTACGAGATCGAAATTACACATTAACGAAGTAATTATCTAAATAGTAGTAACTTAGGATAAGAATTACTTGTTTGTTTTATATTACATACAAATAATAATATGGGTAAACAAATGCTCTTTATTCGTAACACAATCTAATGTTTCGAATCATATGTGGTATCTATGTTCCAAATATTTTTTGTGTCGTGTGAATAGTTGTTGTCGAATATCTTTGATTTTTATTGAATTAATTTATAAATTCAGAATTTGTACGTCTTCGTAATCGTCCATAAATCGTATAAAATGCCGAAAGGAAAGCGTTGGTACTACGGAACAAACCACTTCTCTTTTATAACTTTGTGTTCTTTATGCTCATTACTTCGCTCTAAAGTCTAATAAGTTCTCATTAAGTGAACTGCACATTACGAGGATAAGAAATATCGTTTTGTGAACTTTCTTTAATATTAATACGCGTGCTATATCCCGTTTATAATATTTAATGATTATTTATTGTTTATAATGAATTAATTTTATGCAAGACTGGAACGTGTATTGTTAACAAAATTAATGAATTATAAATATAAAAAAATCAATTGTAATTATTTGTTAAAATTAAAACAGACTTATAAACTTTACGTTACTTATAAAATTTAATCGGTATACGGATAAAAAGTTTCTTCCCAACGCACATATTCATGTGTATCTTGTAAAAAACAATATTAGTGCTTGAAAGAAACATATTATGCAGGCACTTGACATATGTCAAACAGTGTCAGTAAATTCACTAAGGTAAAACAAAGAATTTCAGCAATGCACCTTACAGACATTACGATATTAAAAAGGTAGTATTCATGCAATATGCAAATTCGTTCGACACGACGTAATTAACGAAAGAAAAATTTATTCATCGAAGTAAAGTAATTAATTATATTCTTCTGTAATGTAAAAAGTATATATTTCGCGCCTTTGCATTTAAATGTATGTTGAGAATGAGTCCACATAACTTGTATAATCTGTATACATTACTACGTCTTTTACATACATTTCATATGCTCTGTAGCAATAAATTATTGGTCGCAAAGCGTGTAATGTAATTTAAACTTGCCCCTGGCGATTCAAGTTCAAACACTTAATAATTTGTCCGTAAAATATACTTATACTCCTGTTTTCAAATAATAAACATTAAAAAAACATGACATGATGATTTTGTTATTAATGTTAAGTTCCATTGTAATTATCTATGATAATTATTACGTGTGATTCATGTAAGTGGTGTTGAATTTAAATATGAATTATAGAACAAGATTGCTATTTTTGTTAACCATGTAACGATATTGTTTAATATTATAACAAAGTTGAAATAGGTTTCGTTTTAAGGTAAGATTGAACTAAGGTGAAAAATAGAGGAATGATTTAGAATATAAAATTATAGAATATATAATATTGTATATAGTGATTGATGAAAAAAATAACTCTACGTTTTATTTAGTTATAAATCATAATAATGATAATCCGTCGTAATATTAAGGATGATTTAAATTTACATAGATTTATATTCGATAACTCCTATGAGATTATCTCGATTTTTTGTTCTCCATTTGAACAAAACGATTTCTAGTAAATAATATGCTCCCGCGTTACAAAAGTCCGTCTTAATTTTATTCAAACAGCCTTGCACGGCGTAAAATCGTACTCGTAAAAAACCTTTTTGTTACAAACCAACCGTTGATTTCACAATGACTTAACATTTTAATGTAACTTTAATAGACGTCAAATGACATACAATATTTATCTAGATTGTAGGCCAACAGAAATGAGGTACTAAACTTAATTATGGATGCGAGAATTAATGCTTCGAGCTAGTAATTATGAGGTCGCATTAAGTTAATGTCTTTGAAGTACTGGCGCGCACATATAAATTTACTTTAATGGATGTATAGTACAATCGACTTCAAAACGTAGGAATTAAAAATTGCATGTTTTATTAATTTAAACAATGTTTGGATCAAATGCTAGCCGCTAGGTCGCACCTTTCGCTAAATGTTAATCACCCTTTCACGCGTTTTCCTTATCAGTTATCAATTTGCTTATTTCCATTCACGATCCATTAGTGATGAAACATATTTCAATAAGCTAGTTTCCTGTATAAACTATAGTTATTTATTTAAGCTTGGATTGTTTAAAAAAACGCTATGATAAAATTGTTATAAGGTTTGCCTTACGACTGTGTAAACTTAAATTGTAAATTGACAAATTGTAGTTTTAGGTAATTTATAATAATCAGCATATACATTGTTTATATTAACATTAATTTGTAAAACTACGATAAAACAAACTTATTCAACAGTACTCTAATTAGGCCCTTTTAAAAGCTAATATAAACTAACCCTTTGACTTATGGGACATTAATATTGTTTTCAAGGCAACCCATATTTTATCGGCGACTGTACTGTAGTGTTTAATAAATTAAAATACTCAAATGATTTATAATTAAGTTACACGCATTGAGTTGATATCAATGCTATTTATCGCAAATACTAGCGGTGTTAATGCTTGCTTGTTGAGTATTTACAGAAAAAATACGTGATTAACATATTTATAACTAGCTGTGCCGCGCGGTTTCACCCGCATTGCTCCGTTTCTGTTGGTCTTAGCATGATGATATATGTATAACCTATAGCCTTCCTCGATATATGGGCTATCTAACACAGAAATAATTTTTCAAATTGGACCAATAGTTCCTGAGATTAGCGCGTTCAAACAAACAAACAAACAAACTCTTCAGCTTTATAATATTAGTATAGATCTATTTTCAGATACTAACACGATTCGATCAAGGGAAACGGTGTTTAATATAACCTATATTATGTTAAACAAAATGTAATGTTTAACGGCTGCTTTAATTTCAATTGATTGCTAGACCAGGGTAGATAATTTTTGGACTTGTAGTTTTGTCGGAAATGAGAGAGACCATTTTTTTCTCTTACAAGCTCCCCCCCTCCCACTTCCCGAACTCGGATTGACTGTAATTTATTTTTCCTTATGTACATTTTTATCATATTTTCCTCCTTTTCTAATGGGTTTCATCCTACTGCGATTTTTTTTAACTTTTTATTATTTTTAAAGGCTTCTACCCTGGTGTATGTCGTCTATCTTTTAAGATAGATTCCACTTAAATATAATATAGGATCACAAAATAGCCATTTCCTTTATACAGTGATCACGTGAGTATAAAACTGAGTTCAAGATTTGATTCTCAGGGAACCAAAAACATTGTACCTATTGGGCGATAAGGAGAGGTAGGTACGTATACATCTAATCAAAATCTTTATTAAACTATACGTGTTAGGCAATTAATTATACTTTTTAGGGCTCGCACTTGGCAAGTTTTTTTACTTTTTCCTATTTGTCTCAAGTAATTGAAATTCAGTCATATAAATTCTATAAAGCGATGTCTTTGATTTTTTCAAAATTATACGCTAATCAAAGTAAAAAGCGATCATGTCATAATAATTGTAACTTATACTTCTCGGCAATAAAATATACCGTATAAACAATCTTCTATAATATCTATTAACCGACATAACATGACTTCGTCACCGTACCTCATGTAATTATACCAGCATACTTTATACTAATTATATGCTCGCAATAGCCTTGAAAAACGGACGGGGATTTATAAGATAATTTTGCTATTAATGTATTGTAATTCATTAATTATCGTCACCTTGGAGGTTGCTGGTTGAACTACGGGGTTCTAGAATATCTAATACATATAGATTATCTAATACATATCTATAAAACCTACCGCTATCTTGAAATTCTCATCATCATCATCAGCCCATATACGATCCCACTGCTAGGACACGGGCCTCCTATCAATTAGGGTTCAGGCCGTAATCCACCACGCTGGCCAAGTGCTGGTTGGCTTGAAATTATATTCAAGGGCTATTCCTTATAGATTTGATCTATGTTACGAAGGTGTCTGGAGCTACGTTTAAAACGAAAATATTTGTTTTATATTTTAATTTTCAATGAACACGCTTGGCTACGTCATATTCTATTTGTTAAGAAAGAAAAAAAACCATACGATATTATTATGTTTGCTCTTATTATAATAACAAATAGTGTTACTTTAAATACAAATGTTTTTTTCCATGTTATCTACTTAGATGTTTTGGTGAGATAGCGATATAGCGCTACAATGTAATTAACTAGGTATAATTAATAAATTATATTTATTTTTAATGCAGTTACCTTGGCCACGTATACTAAAAACTCTTTATTTAATAATTGTTTACTGGTTTTAATGCATACTTTCATAATTCATTCAAAAAAATAAATAAAAAAAATATTGTCAAAACACTTGAAAGTCAATCAGACAATTTGTTTTCAAACATATTAAATCAACCAATATTTAACATTGTAAAATCACAACAATACGTACCTATACAAACAACAACACGTAGTTAGTTCATCTTATATAAAGTCATTTATATAAAATATATTTAATATCGCTCGGTTTTCAATAAAAAGCTCACCATAAACATTTTTCCTAAAAACGCACACAACATGCATTTTACTTGCATAAAATAAATTCAATAGCGTTCCGGTCCTTGATATGTCATTATTATAACACACGCATATCTCGATAACAAACAAGTTATATTAGATTGTAAACAAGTATTTCTAGTAAGGATAATTATTATGTGTGTTTAATTGCATTAACTGGAGTACCATTTGATAACATTTAATACATTAGGTACTAAGCGCGTTATACCGAGAATAATTGACTCTTGCTCTTTAAAAATATCAAGTATTTTGTGATCTTTCGTTCTTAATTAACAAACTTGTAATTATTGTTTACATAATGCGATCTCTAGCACCTTGTTAATGCGCTTTCGTAATTGAAAATATCCTTTTGAATTCATGTATATATACTGTGTTTTAATTGAATACGACTTGTAGTGCAATAAACTAGTATAAGTTAGTATTTACTTATGTAAGGCGATAAATTAGGAATATTCAACACGATTTACTTAATTATTTAATTAATTAAACGTTTGTCGTTTTCTACTCTACACTTAGCATGGTCTTGGATTGACTCACTATTGATAAATATGAAGACGTTGTATCTACTAACATAAATGAAAAATGATACAATAGTTCAATCTAGTAATAACTAAAATAAATTAGGTGTCTAAAATCACTATTCACTATTCTTCAATACCGCAATAGATACAGTAAACTGCGTTTGTCCTTTTCCGCACGATCATAACCAGAAAATGATTCGTGTAGATTATGTAATTATATCAAGCGATGTACATCCTGCCTATAATTAGCATAAAATACCTCATTATGATAGATAATTGTAGAGCGACTCGGTTTTTCCTTATTACGTCCGCGGCGTCAAGATACATGCGACTGATTAATATTTTGTATTTATTCATGTTACAATATGATCTATTTCATGTAGAATCAGTCATTGTGAAAAGTGTAGCTAATTAAGAGGATTCTTTCGTGTTTTGCAAATGTAGAGAATAACAATAAATTAAGTTTTAATACTAATTTTACTGGTAAATTAGATTAAATTAAATTAAATGATAAATTAATAACTAAAAAGGTTCTATTATACGCACTAATGTTCGATTCAATCGACATTTTTATCACAAAGACACAAATCAATAAGGTATTAAATATTAATTAATATAAATTATTCAATGTCTGATTCATTGTTATAATCTTATTATTTAACTGTTGTCTAGGATAGTTCATAAACGGTAAAGGTAATATATTAATTTAAGAGAATATTCGATTTTTTACCTATTAATCTTGTTAGTTTCTAAGTTCCCATAAAGTTAAGTGAATATCTTGAAACATAACTGTCAGATAATTTCATTTAAAATGCTATAACCTAAAACGACCATTTAGATAATATCAAAAAACAATTTATTTGCAGTTCACAAAAAGCATTTATATTTATTGGAAGTCATAAAATTCCTTACGGTTTAATTATGTTGTTGCTTTTATAAGTAACAAGCAAACTCCACAAAGAGATATTCATCTAGAATGTTTTCGTTTAAAGTAAATGAATATGCTAATAATTTAGTTGCATGTCGCTCGCTTGTCATTCAATTTATAATTAACATAGTCTAAAAAATTAGGCCTTTTTGCGTGTAACAACATTCGTGTGTAGGATTTATGCTTTAATAGCAATATGAGTTTTGCTGATAAACCTCTAAGCCTTTTAAACTTAGAGGCCGTTGCGATTGAATTGTATTAAAATGTTTACAGTATTTGTTTATCTTATTATGTTGAAATGAAACAATGTCTTAACGACTGCATAATTGATACTTTTTCTAGAACTGAACTAGAAAATATTGTTAAGTTATACGTTTACCAATTATTGTGGTATTTTAATAAGGAACAACTGGATATTGTTATATTGTTTTTGTATGTTTTAAAAATTTTCACGTAAATCGTAATGTTTAGATCTAAGTACATCAAATAAAAATAGCTAGAAGCAATCAACTCGCGCGCGTACCTACCTATATTTAAAATAATAATATTAGGAATGTAGGTACCATTTATTTACTTTAAGTCTACTTGATGACTTTTTCATTTTTATAAGCACTAATGTAGGTAACTAGAAATTTAATCGTTCTAATTGTGACAGCTTAATCGTTTATCAATATGAGTCATAAATTGTAATAACTTTATAGCAAAGCTGTAATAGCTCCCATGACTGCATAAGAAAATTAATTTAATAACGCTAGAAAATATAATTTCTAATTCCTCTATTAAACGATCACCAATTGCATAGACTATGTAATATGTATAACAATACGTAACCGGTAACTGCACGAATATGAATGAGCAAGAAACTGCCACAGTGATACTTGCAGTCTCTACACACAAAGACGTAATTCGCAGACCCTTTCAAATTCCATTTAATGCCTACACGGACAACCGTTGATTAAACACACACACGCGCCGTGTGTCGGCCGAGTAATTACACTCATTGTCACATAATTACAACTAACATTTGTCATTGCACCCACGCCAACTTTATCTACCGATAAAACATAACAGAAATAAGCTTGGATTATGACTGTGGTGGTCCGACCACTCGAACGAATGTACTGGTATTTCAACGACTCCATTCCACATTTTCGTTAAAAAAATTTGATATCGAAATTGCTTGCGTAAATATTTATTATTGGAACGTTAAGTTTAGGCGGAAAATAGTTTTAGTTTTGATTGGATTAATTAGTACGCGTCTGAAAATTTCAGTTTATTTTAGAATGTGATTTTAATACTTCCAAATAGGACGTCTCGATTCTCGAATTATTGTCAATTTGCGAATTTGAAAAATTACCTGTTATTTTCACTTACAATATTGAATATCTATAACCTGTTATAAATACCAAAGTAACTTTGTTTGATTGTAAATTTCAATTAAACTTACCTATTAATACTGTTCATTGCCGCTGCGCCTGCGTTTTCCCGTTCGTTCCTATCTCTAGATCCGCCTGCGAACCTTTCGAAGTTTTCTCTCTCCTTATAATGCCGGTCCGGTCGGGGCGACGACGATCGCCGCCCTTGCATCTGCTGCGGCATATTGTTCTGTTGCACCGTCTGCAGAAGGTTGTGATTGCCTTGCGGCTGCTGTTGTTGCTGTAACGCCTGGAGCAACTCTTGGGCATTTGTCGCACCGTTGGATAAGAAGTTTGGCAAGCCGGGGTTCAGGAGCGCGTTCGACAGGGTCGGGTTTAACATGTTCGGTCGAATGTTTTGCGTTTGCTGCGGGTTGGAGTTGAGGAGCTGGTGAGGTTGGGCCATCGCTTGGAGGTTGGCGAGCGACGTGGACACCACTTGGCCATTGTTCAGTGCTAAGTTCACCATTTGATCGTTCGAGTTCACGTGGTTGACCGGTATCGTGAGAATCGTTTGCGTGGCTATTCCTGTTAAAGAAAAAGAAAGGCATTTGAAACATCATGCTATTTAATGTTTCAGCATATACCCAGAAAGTTATTGATCTATTTCTTACAATAAACCTCGTTAGTATATTATCGGCTTCTTTCTTTCTATCAAATTGAATAGTAAATAATGAAACTTTTGTAGACATGTAATAAATATCACTGTATTACCTTGTGAGGTCGGTATAAGCAGCTGAGCGCCCTGGATGCCCTGGACGAGCTGACCTGAAGCCAGAATCAGTTGTGGCATGGGCGACGGCATCGCTGGGGGCAGCATGTTGTTGTTGCTCACTGGGTTTGGCGATCCCATCCCTATGGGACAAGACATAAGGTTTGTTTTTTATGATTTTTTATGGAATGTGTTTATTATGACTAGTATTATAAAATATTGTTTAAGTTTAGAATAGTTAAATATGGTCAAGATAGCACTATGATTATAAATTATAAGCTTTGAATATTTAAGTGTAAAAATTGTGTTTTCTAAATCAGAAAACAATTAATTTAATTTGATGGTTATGTTATCGCATGATGAAGGTACGTAACATGTTAATATTAACACGTTATTTTATACAACCGATGAATTTTATCGTCAAAAAGACAATAAACTTTACAACTTGGCTAATACAATTAAATATAATCAAAGTACCGTTGCTTTATGACAATATACCGTAGTCCGTAACTAAAATCGTGTTACCATTCGCACAAATTGTTTAATTGTGTAACTTGCCTACCAAATACTTCTATTCTAATGTATCAATCAATATAATATTTTATCTTAGCGGTACGCATCTGTCACGGTAACACTGTCGGAACAATCGTGCCCATAAATACTTTCTATTCCTTATGATTATAAACAATAAAATAATATCGTAATTACAAAGATGCCGATCTCCACGAAGACAATAAAATGATAGGAAATCACACGAATCTATCGGCAACCGAGCAAGACTAATTTACCGCGAACAAAACGACCCCACGAAAAATCTAAAAAAACATTACGAGCATGCTTTAACGTTAAATTCGGTATTAACATAACGTATTCATTTAAACCATGACATTTCACATTTTGTAATAAATGCTCTTTCCTACGGCGCATCAATTAAGAGCCGAAAAAAATGTATAATTAGGTCTATTAAGACAATAAAACTCTTAATGATACCGCAACAGTCGTAACCGTGCGTTCGTGAAAAAACATGTAATTATACTCATTATTTAAATAGGTTTTTTCATCCATTACGGCATAGATTTAATGGGAGGGCTCGCGGGCCGCTATCTTGGTTTCATTAATCGATTGGATTCGGTAATCACCTAATTACTAGCCACGTGATTTTCGAGTTAAGAGTTTTAATGCACAAACCGTGTCCCGCTTATTATATCAATCTGTCTAATTAGTGGTTAACCCTCGCCGTTGAGTGGGCTATTTGACGCGCTGAAAACCTAAGAGCGAGCTAAAAGGTAACAGTTTTTACTAAAATAGGATCTGTGCGAGGGACCGTTGAGAGAGAGAGAGGTCAGAAATTGGTTTAAATTAATTGCGTTTAAACTTGGTATACCTGAAAATTTTGACAATGTTAGAATTAAGGGATTTTACGAATTCTACGTGCCGTAATTGACGAGCTTTTTGTAATTAATCAACGTATTTGTGTTACAATGTACATATTTAAAAAATTCAAGGAAGTTTGGATTTTTAATAAAAATATATTTTTCAAACAAATAGACTACAATTATTTTGTTTGACTAATGTTTTTAAATAATTTGAACAGTTTCTGATTTTTTTTAATAGTTATCGCAATGCGTAGGTATTATTGATTCTTAGATATAAAATATAGACCTTCATAATCTACTATTTGTGCTTATTAAATAAATAAGTCTTACACTAACATAATTCTTTACATTTTCCTATAGTTCAAATCGGAATTGGGGTTAAAAGCCTACGTCTTTCAGTAACTGATAAAAGATTTCATTAAAAATGAATTAGCTAGTTCTTCTGTTTTTATTCACAAAACCTTTCTTATTATAAGTATTAAAAATAGATATGATATGATAGCTCCTAACCTGGTGCACTAACGCTCAAATTGAGCGGCGAGTTGATGACCGGGTTGGGCATGGACGTCAGGCCCTGCAGGTTGGCCGCCAGTTGGGACATTTGTTGTGACATCTGCTGCTGTGACATCGGCATGCCTTGCTGCATATTCGCCAGGTTCTGGAGGTTTTGGAACATCGACGCCACTGCAATCGAGACTAATGTTAATATGGTATGATCGATGACTTGATTGGGTTAAGGGATTTGGTGTGGAACTGTTGTAATTTGTAAATAGTTTTTTTATCATTTCTGTGTTCTAAAGGGGCATGTTGGCTAGGTTTTGGAACATCGACGCCATTGCAATCAATGGTTATGTTTGAATGATGCGTTTGGGTGACGGGATTTTGTATGAAACTGTAGTGGAAGTACGTTGTTTAGAAAATAATTGATCTATGTGAGTTTAGTTTAGATAACTAAAATAGAAGCGGACGTTAATTTATTTTAGTCTATTAAAAATACGCACACATATTTTTTTTTATTGTAGTTATTTACTAGCATTGCATTGTTATCAGCTTCTAAAATTGCATAGAAATTTAGCGCGTAACATTTAACCAGAATAAAACATTTTTAGATTAAAAGTTGTTTTTTTCATAACTGATTGTATTAAATTAGCCCACAGAGGATTTAAAAGCTTCTAAAAAATTCAGGTGCATAATATAGCAAATTTATGACAATTAATATTGAATATAGAACTCTACGCCTTTGCAGCATTTCATCTCTAGGTATTGCACATGACTGAAACTCAAAATAGATTATCATACCAATAGGAATCGCTTAACAATAGTCTAATCTTAAGTTCGACAGAACCCAGGGCATGTTAAAATTTATTTTAAAGAATAAAGGTCTTTTATTTCTACAAAAACTCAATATAATAGCAGTGACAATTTTAGATCTCGTCTTATATTATTATTGGAGTAATAAAAAAAGGGAAATTGTCACGAAAAAATTGTATTTAGTGGTAGGTACGAGTATGTCATTTTCTAAACCTGACATTTAACTGCAATATCTATTGCAACTAATGTAAGAAATTACGGTTTACAATAATTAATCAATAAAGATTACTAATATTATAATAGTGATAAGAAAATACTCAATTGAATCATACAAAATTGTCATTATCATAAATTTTTGGCATAAGTAGTTACTACACGGATTAGTAGAGATTAGATACATTTCTCATAATATTTAGGAGACTGGTAAACGATCAATGTCATCAGACGCTAGCCAATTAGGTACACAGGATATCGTAAATGTTCAAGTATGTGTATTGTGTGCAATACAATTCTGGGAACGATCTTGGAGATCTGATTCGATAGAATTTATATTTAGAAGATTATTGATTTTCATTATAAGAAAAGCAATATGGGAAATTTAAATGTCAAAGTGGGGGTCTATCCTCTCTTATTCCCTTAAGAAATAACAGTTTTATATTATCTATAGATAGTATTATTTAAATAGTTTACTGACCTAGCAATATCGATAGAGCACAAAAAAATATGTTAAAGCGTTTGCAATTTTATTTCTAATGATAAAAAGCTCTCACGTGAACGTCATCAGCTCTGTAAGCTACTTATAAGGAAAGGCTGTTAGGTTTTCAGTTTTCATTCTTTAGATAAGGAGGACTCTTATGATCTTGAACATCAGTTAGGTACAATACATAATTATATAAGGTAGGTTAGGTTTGCAGTCTTATAATTTTGATGATAAATATCAGAATGAAAATTGTTAATCTACTAAAGATATAACTAAGAAATACTTGGTTAGTTTATCTTAGGATTGCAGTTTTTCAAGAATTAGAAGGGCCTTATAGTTGGTTAGGTTATCTTAGATTTGAGTTTTCTTTTAAGAAAATATGAATGTTACGATCTTAAAGATCAGCTTATTAATTAATCTACTTAAGGTAATAATTAATAAGAAGCAGCAGTACGAACTCACTGGAGCCATTCAAGTGCGGCTGGTGCGGCGTGCGCGCGCGCGGCGACGGCGTGCGCGGTTCGGCTACCTGCGCGCGCGGCCCGCCGCCCTCCGGCGAACTCGCGCCGCTTTCCCGGTCCGACTCCGCCTGCTGGGTAATTTGCGTGTTATTTGGGAAGGTTTTGCTTATTACTATTAAGGTAGGTTCCGTTACACAACACCATATACCTATATAGTTCAATCAATAGATTCAATTTTAAAAGGTACCTATAGGTATGGTAAAATGACTCGGCAATGTAGAAGAAAAAACTCTGTACATAATTCTTTTTATATGTGTAGGTTGTTGGGATAATCTATCTCGTAATGTGTAGTATTTACAATAAAATTATTATGACAATAGTAATTATTAGCAGAGATATGTATGCAAGTAATGAAAACGTAACGATTTGATTAATAGGTATTTAAGTGAGAATTACATGGTAAGGGAAGATCTATTGTTCAAACAAAGTGTTTATTTTATAGGATACCATCTTATTTTATTTATTTATTTTTATTATATATAACTAACTATATATAACTATGGATTAAAAGCATAAGTATTGCGTCCTTTTTATTGATATCCTATGTTTTATAAATTACTAGCTTTCCACCCGTGGCTTCGCCTGCTTTGACTAAAACCTAATAAATTATACATATTATATTTTATATAATTATACAAAAACCTTCATCCAAAATCACTCTATCTATTAAAAAAAATCGCATCAAAATCCGTTGCGTAGTTTTAAAGATTTAAGCATACAAAGGGACATAGGGACCCGGACAGAGAAAGCGACATTGTTTTATACTATGTAGTGATTATTAATCATCATGGAGTTAACTGCCGCAGATAATTGAATTCTCATTAACATAAACATGAACCTATCTAAAAAGATTTATATTTATAATCGATTAATAGATACATAGGTATAAGGAAATAGAAGATAGGTATATGTTTTTCTAGCCTTATTTAACATGCAATTACCCCTACGAATCTTATTGTTAAACAATTAGGTGAACATTTTGTCTCAGATTCCGTTACTAATTACTTGTTAGAAAATATGCAGGAGATTTTACTTTGTAAAAAATCTACCAAGACTGTTGGAATTGAAAAGGGAGAAACCAAAGCGTGAAAAAGCAAAGCTACGCGTTAAAATAAATAGAACGAATTGAATGCAACTAAATGCTAACATCGTCGTAAGAGACTTAGCTAAAAGTATAAGTAACAGGTGGTTTAAAAGCATTTCGTGGTCAAATTGTATTTATTTCCTTTCCTTTGCAGGTTCTAGAAATGTCGATTGAATTGAACGCCATATTTAGTATTTTTGTACGATCTTCGTATGATTTATAATGATTAACCTTAATTTTATTAAAATTTTGATTTAACTTAAAGTTTTATACACATTTATAATGCCATTCTATTATTGCTTTGCAATCAAAGATATGATAAACCAATAGATCTAAATCGAATACTAACAATAGTCTTTTTGAAATATATTTTGGCGTATAAAATATAAGATACGATTTATTTTTTTATACATTTTGTTTTACAAAAAGTATTTTGTTGTTCACATTTTCCTCGTTAGTAAAATGTTTTTATTAATAGTTTCTCGTAAGGTTACAGTAATATTATAACCATAATTAAATCTTAAATTATGTGTATAAAACCCAATGGTGACTGGTTTTTCATAATTATACTTAGTCGTTTAATATAGGTACCTTATTGAATTAGGTACAAGGAAAATATAAATAAACCTAACTGTAATTATATCTGAGAATTTCATGAGATATGATATGATATATAGATGTTTCCCATAATATTATGACAATAAAAATAACAATTGGTTTGGAATTAAGTGATATTTTGTTTAATACATAAATAGTAAATTAAACTTAATCTAAATCTAAACTAAACTAAATTAAACTTCCTCGTTTCTAATAGCTTCACATAAAAATGAATATTACCTAAATTGTTAATTTAGCAACCAAATGATATTGTAAAAACAACATGAGCAAAAAATAACAATTATTCCCAAAATTTATGTAGTTACCCACCTACTTAATTAATTGTAAAAAACTTTTCCTTGTTTAATTTTTTAATAATTTTTCTTCGAAATTGTAATGTATAATTGTAATAAGTACCTAATTGAGTTCATTTAAGAAAATTTATAAAAAAAAAATCTCTCATATGAAAATGTTTACTTAAATATTCGATACCTAAGACATTTTGTCTAGATATTCATAAAATAAAAAATAACTTTCATCTTTAAACGCCGAGAAACCACACAGTTTAATTGCTACCTATTTATCAATTTCCATCATAATAATTTCAATAGCAGTAATGTGAGACAGATGAATGATTATGGAAATTAAGATAAAATTTTATCGATACGAGTATAATTATTAATATCTAATAACTAACGATTGCTGCTATTATCTGTAATTAATATAAGCCTTGGAAATATAATAAAGTATATTGTTGTCTAAAAGTTAATTATGCATATATAATATTTATGTGTGTTTTTAATTAAAGAGTCAAACACTATTCGTTTGTGTGATGTTAGTTACTTAAGTCGTAAGAATATTATATTTTTTTAATTATTTTACATATAGCAGGATATTAAAATAATTATTTTCCATGGTTCATACTGTTTTTATGGTTACAGAAAACAAATTTCTTTAGTAAAACAGAGCGTCATAGTTGTATCATGAACGTCTTTAAAAGAAATAACTTCACTAATTAATTAATATTTAATAGTTTCTTGATAATAATATGTTGCGTAATAAATTAATTGAAAAATCAATTTATTATTAAATTAAGTATTTTTGAGTGGTTAAATCACAAATAATAATGAATAATTATAAAATAATAACTTGAATTAAAACACAACTACTTTATTACCATACGGCTGATTCAATTTATATTTTTATAGAAAAAGTTACATTAATTAACATAATTTTAAAATACTTACAAAGGACAATGTCATTCTCTCCGCACTTAATGTAAGTATCTAGTTATTTCAGCAAATTTTCTACGTCTATACTTTTCCCGTAACTTGCTGCATTGTTGGCGAAATTTTCCGAATTTTCCGCAACACGTGCCGCCGCTGAAAACTTTGAACTTTGCCGAAACTTCGTCCAAATTATATCGCCTTTACGTTAACACACTACCGTCCGATGAACCGTCTAACGCGCGAATAAACAAATCGTATCAATATGTATTTGTTACAATTAAAAAGTTATTAGTATCACTTTTCTCACTGCGAACGCGCGTAAAAGTTTCTATGAAAGTTGCGTTAGATACCGCGGAGTAAGGAGAACACGGGCACTATCAGCGAAGCGTTCATATTTTTTATTTTTTTATTTATTTATCAAAGAACGGCACACATACAGCCGCGCGCTGAGTTGCACAGCGCGGAATGAAAGCGCGTCATCAGTTTAAAAAATCAACCCCTTTAGTGGTGGCTTGAAAAAATGCGGCCCGGTGGGTGGAGGGCGGTCGCCCGAAATCCTTGCCAAAGCGATCGCCATCGGCTCGACTTGTCACTTGTCGAATAAGCATAATAATTAGACTTTTCGATTAGCATTTCAGTTTTATTTAATTTTTTGAGCTTTCGCTCGCGGTGCACGAAACTTGTTATAAGTTCTGCAACTCTCGTGGGAGATAAGATGTATTTTATGTGTTTGCGAAATGCGATTTTAGTTATTAATTTTTTAGTAGATATTAGTGATCTGTAATCTATAAACGTAATAAATTTATAATAAAGTTTAACATTAAGAATTCGTACAGCCAATTTTCAATTTGTCTGGGTGTTAGCGTTTTCGATTAATTAAATATAATGATCGTGGAAAGATTCCGGACTAGATGTTACCATGGAACGGTAACAATAACATAAATTCGAAGAAATTTTAACAGCCCATTTTTTGTTATAAATTTTATTTTTCTTATAAGTAGCTTTCGTATAATACAGTGCAACCTTAATATAACGTACCTCAATATAACGATTTCCTCGATTTAACAAATTTTTCGTAATCCCCTTGAATTGTCCATAAGATTCAATACAAAATATCCCTTTACATTACGAACATTTTTTGCGAACAACCTCTTTATAACGAATTTTTAACTATCAAGAAAAGTATAAATACCTCTAATTAACGAATTTCGTCAACCCAAAACCTTTATATAAAGTTCCAACCAATGTAATGATTCTTAATCTCATAGTATGTGATTCATGTCGCGACAGGTTTCGACATGCTTTTGCTCGTAAAACGATCATTTTTTGTTTAATTTAAATTGGAAAGTAATGTGAACACTGCTGCTCGTCACTATTGTTAAAAATTCTAGTTGAAATGGATCAGAAACGTAAAAGACCTCTTTATAACGAATTTTAGACCAACCTAACCTCAACATAACGAACCTCAGTTCAACGAATTACTTGATATAACGAATATTTATTTGTTCCCTTCAGATTTGTTATATCGAGGTTGCACTGTATGTTGCAAATCTGGCCCCTTTAGAAATAGGTTGTTGTGTCGACAGCTTTTGGTAGTGGAGCTTTTATGAGGCCGCACTTATAGCTTCCTATATTAAATTTATTAAATGTATGTGATGATAAATAGTTATTTTTTTCCAGAATATTTTGTTGTTATTTTAGATACTTTTGAAATTGCAATGCCATTTGCGATATTCACTTTTTTTCAAGAGTGTAGAGCGAATCGGTTCGTGTGGTTGATTCTTTATCAAAGTGAAGCTGACCGGCGAAGTAATATAAATATGAGTTAGACACATAAAACTCGCATTGAATATTTATGCCCCGAATGAAAAATGAGAAGGTAGCTGACCGAAGCGGACCAAACGGACCAGCAGAAAAATTATCACCAGCAAATAACATTCGAAATAATCAGCGGTACACGAAAAAATCAGTAATTATTCAGATGAAGTTGGACGAACGAAGGGGGTATGGGGGCAAAGGCTGGCCAAAATAAAAACGGCGTTGCGTAGGGGCGACACCCCCCCGCCCCTCGCCTCTACAAATGTTATCTAACTGCGTTCGCTCCGTGCCGCGGCGCCGCTTCGGCCGGAATTAGCGCGCCCGAACCGTCGAATTTTCAATTTGTACTCCATTTTTTTCTCGGATAGTTGGTCCTAATGGAAAAGGCTCGCCGATCACGGATTCCGTCTGAAGCGCGCAGAGCGCTAGAGCGCCTCGATTCTGCGAGTACATTACGCGTCATTATTTGGCCGCAAAGTGGGTATTATCGGGCGCGGGCACACACGCATACTTGTCCGCGCGGATGTGTGTGTAGATTTTTACTCATTAATTTTAAAACGCTCCGGATTTTTTTCAGGGCGGGTGCTAGGGGGTACGTGGGGGGTTAAAATTGGCGATGGCCGCCGGGCGGGGTGTCACCGGCGGGGGTTATTAAATAGATTGGTCCGCGGCCGAACGGAGCCGCCGATCTGCACTTGTACTCGCGTCATTAACGGGTTGAGAAGCGATTTTAAATCGTGAAATAACAGCCTGTTACAGGAAAAGTTGAGCGAGGCTTATCGGTCCCTCGTCGTCGTATTCTACAAGCTTAATTGCATTAAAATGTCTAAGTGTGTTATTGTTAGGCGTTCTAGGCTCGTTATCACAGTTAATTGTCTTGCAGTGTCAAGTGCGAGTTGAGAAGTCCGGCATCGCCGCGCAGGCCGCGGCCGATCGCCTCTCTTGCGAAACACAATCCGTTACACACACGCATAAGCGTTTTTTTAAACTGACCGTTCGACAGGGTGACCGGGGGGAGGTTGGGGAGAGGAATTGTGAAAAATACTCGAAAAAAAGGCGAAATTGTAGCAGATATATAATTAAAGTCGGACGTACAGTAACAGTGTATGGCGATGTATTATGCAGTCGGGAGCTCCGGTGTCGCGCACTCGATTCGTGTACGAAACGACAACGGATGAGAAAAATTAATTGAAACACAGATGACGTAATATTTAGGATTCGCGTGTATTTCTATAACTGAATGAATGATAAAAATATCTCGGTGAATAAAAATAAATCTAATTAGCACGCAATTAAGACTCTATTTAATTATGTTTCATATTTTATCGAATTCAAGTGCAGCAACTATAAATCATAATTAGCTTGCGAGAAAAAAATTGATAAATCAGGTTAAGTGCGATTTCGATTTTTCAGTTATATTTAAAACGTATAGAATGTTATAATGTGTGGTGATTATGATTTTTTAGTTTTATTTGAAAAAAATGTATGATTCCGATTATAAGGCACTTACACACGGAGCGCACAGCCCATCCGCATGTATGCATTACACCTAAATTCTTAAATCATGTGAATCGACGCGTGAAATGTCATATTGGGGAACTTTTGAAGCCGGTGTATCATCGTCACCGCTATTTTGTATTGTTTGCGCCGGGTTTAAATACATTTACTTGTAACTATCAATTTTTTATTGAATTGTTTGACTTTGTTTTATGATTTTAAAACTATGAGCTTTGTTAGATGAAGTGGTTTGCGTAAATTTACTAATATCAATAAATAAATGTTGTATTGGATGATAGTAGTATATTGATACATTTTTATAAAAAAGCAAAAATAATGCGGATTTGGATGACTACAATAAAACATACAATTCAAGCTCACATAATAAAAACATAAATTTATTTTTGATTAATACACTGAGGTCTTGAAAGCTTTCTTCATATAAAACCAAAAGAATAAATCTCTCCTAAACTTATTATTTTTGTAAAACAAAATATTGTATTATGGCAGATTTTTGTTTTTAATAAACAAACCTTTTAAAAATCTGTCATATCGAAATTAAATGATATAACACAATAACATCTCTACTACTAACCATCTCACGAAGTTAACAAATAAAAGCACTTCCATAATCAAAGGGTGGTAACAACGACAGATGTTGCTAGGGCGGCCTGCATTTGCCATTGATTCAAAATAAAATTCAATAATAACTTTTCATTTATTTCGTAATTTCCCATCAATTACCTACCGTTTATCGGCCGGTAAATCGATTACAGGGGACTGATCAGCGTAGATTTTTGTTTACCCTCTAATGTGACTAACTCTCTTTACCCGTATATTCGGAAATTGGAGGACTGATTAGATATTGGGTATAATAGCTATCATTCCTCTGGCTTAATGCGTTCCAGTGACGCAGTTTCGGGGGAAATGTGGAAGAAAACTGACGATTTGCATCATTTAGTTATGTGTTAGAATACTTAATTAATTGGATACGAGAAATATAAAATTATAAATATCATATTACGGATATTATACTACTAATATTATAAAGAAGAAACCTTTGTATTTTTGTATGTTTGTATTGAATAGGCTCAAAAACTACTGGACCGATTTCAAAATATCTTTTACCATTACTTAGAGGGATTCTTCCGAATCCGTATAGGATCCGTAGGTATCCGTTTATCCCGGAAAACGTAAAAATGTACCACGGGCGAAGCCGGGGCGGACCGCTAGTTATACTATAAAACAAAACTTTTTTAAACTAAACTAATTTTGACTTGTGGTTGCTGGCGTCGCATATAAATTTCCGTCGAACTTGTTTTTAAAAGGAAACATTTTTATTTGCATACAAACTTTTGGATTTATTTTAATAAATTTTAGTACTTTCAGAATGTTTAGTTCTATAATTACTTTAATACAATAAATATCTTCTATTATAAGCAAACTTGAAACGCTTAAAAATGGTTACATTTGCATGAATGATTACACAAAATATTCAAATACTTTAAAAGCTCTAAGCATTGTGTTAACACTCTAACAGTGGAGGTCAATCGCAATACAAAATTTAAATTCCAATTATCAACTACTTATGTCAACGAGTACGCATAAATGTAATTATCGAGGTCACTCAACATTGCGCCCGCGCACGGTGGGGTTCCGGCACGAGTACATAATTCACTCAATTGCTTAGTATAGTTGAGTACGTTTAATTTTAATTTTAAATCGAATTAGGGTAACGCAATTATCGAACTATAAGGGCTGTATTGATTTTGGGAATCGTTTATGGGGGTGGCAGATTACTTTTTAAAAAGCACACGAATTTGTGCTTTCATTTTGGTCAAGTAGCCATGATACTTGAATGAAGTAATAAATTATTTATTTAAGATTTTTACTCATTTATTTATACAATGACTAGCGGTCCGCCCCGGCTTCGCCCGTGGTACATATGAAAAATAGATGTTGGCCGATTCTCAGACTTACCCGATATGCACAGAAAATTTCATGAGAATCGGTCCACCCGTTTCGGAGGAGTATGCAGACTAACATTGTGACACGAGAATTTTATATATTACTAGCGGTCCGCCCCGGCTTCGCCCGTGGTACATATGAAAAATAGATGTTGGCCGATTCTCAGACTTACCCGATATGCACAGAAAATTTCATGAGAATCGGTCCACCCGTTTCGGAGGAGTATGCAGACTAACATTGTGACACGAGAATTTTATATATAAGATAAGAAAATATTATGTTCCTGTGACTCTACGTATAAATTCTTTCAATTAAATAACTATTGAATGTTTTCTTGTTTGTAATTTTATTAAACTTACCTGCATCAGTGTGCCAGAATCTATCTGAATATAATTGTCAATAGAACAATAGCTCATATACTCAGAATAGGCAAATAGAGTTCCAAACAGCGTGTCTATCGAACTCCAAACTATTACAACCGAAAAATCTGAACGGAATTCTTGTGGTTTAACGCAAAAAGCGTTTCAAATATTCGGCGGAGAGTCTACGTGCGTACCGTAGGTATATAGACAGATTCGAAAACGTTCGTTGAATGTTTGTCTTATAAAAGAATCCCCTTATATAAATTTGACCGCGCACAAAGCGCGCCCGTTCAATCGACATCCCTCGAAGCCTGCAGTAGTTTTTCAAATATGCAATTTACTGATTTAAAAAAACAAAAAACAGCGTGGGTTGGGTCGCCCGGTCGGACCATGGAAAATGGCGTAAAAAAGAAAGTAAAAAAGCATTGAAAATAGTAGGCGTAGGTCCGGTAAGTAGCTTCGGGTGTGATGACCGCCCCCTGGATAATTTGTTACGTGCATTTGTACTGATGCTATTATACTCGCGTTTTCATGTTTGTTTGTTTTCAGTCTTTAATGGACATCTGAAGTAATTGAAAGTATCCAATCCTTTATTTAACGATCGAGTTTTTGTAGCTTGAATTTGAAAGCATTTTGTTTTTAGGATGGAATCGCTATCGTATATGACTGCTAATTTTTACCGAAAAAGTTTGACAAAGTCTTAATTATGCATAAAAAGATAAAAAGCCTCTCGCGAACTAATGAAGCAAAGTTTAAATCAAATACTCAATAATTCTAGACAGCCCCTTGAGAGTATAAGCTTCAAGTTTTGTATAGAATAAATAACCACTTTAATCAGATACCTACTAATAACTTTTTAAATTTTCATGGAGTTATTAATTTTTAAGTAATGAATTATGTACACGTTTACGAAGGCCTACGAAGGCATATACAGATATTGACTTCAACAGGGCGACTTTCTTAGAAATAACGATTTTTGCAATTAGAGCTGTTCATATTACTTTTTTCTCTAAAGTAGTCAAGTTCATTTGTATATTTAATACCATTATATACTTTATTACCGTAACAGTTATTAAAAACAAAAACAAATCACATAAGAACCTAAAACATTAATTAGAGACAAAGAAAATACACCATAACAACAAATTATAAACATATCAAACACACAATTTGCGTATTCAAATAATACATTTACTTCGATAAATAACACGTGGCATAAAAAAACGTAAGCCACAATTAGTAGCGACTTTCGCAATTAAAATAATGACTGTCACACCTATCGTACAATTATGTGGAAAATTCTGTTTTTACTTATACGAATTAGGGATAATCAAAAAAGCTTAATGCATGGTAATGATAGGTAATGATGGTGCTTTAATACGGTCTCCTGATACAATATAATTCTTCTAATCACGTATTCCGAGTTATGAATCCGGTGTTATGAGTTTTTGTCATTGTTGATAGGAAAATTATGTGCGCGCTATTATATAAAATGAAAATTCATAAATTTTTCTTTTTCCTTATGCGTTCTTTACATTAAGGCAGTTTGCTTTAATATAATATGTGTAATGAACTAGGTTTACCTATGTATGTCCATTTTTAAGTAGTTAAGTCTTTCTTCATGGTGCAACGTCAGAGCTAATCTAAATTCTAAATCATTAAATCGGCACTGAATTCATGAAACTAAACATCTTTATTTTATATTAACCTATATTTAAAACACTAACAGCCGCTTAATTTACTGTAAAGTCAACAATGAAAGTACAATACCGAAGTGTCCCGTAAAATAATTGAACAAAATCCACTCCAAGTATTCGCAGACTGCGTCCAACAAACATTCACATCGAACATTGGAAATAACTAAAAGCACGCCATCAACTAAGTTATTTCATTATACACTAACTTGCAGTGTCGTAATAGTGTCTGAGTAGAGGGCCGGACTGAGCCATTAAGGAAGGGAAATTAGTGCATTATTGACTGATTTCCCTTTTCAACTAGCTGATAGACGGTTCGCGCCGGCTTTTCGATTTAAAACACGGCTGGATGTTTACTGCATTAGCGTTCATCGATTTGTTTTCATAGTTCCATTTATGTAGGCTAATTTTGAAAATATTTTCGATTCTTTTGTTTTCTTATTAGAAGGTAAGAAGTTTTCGTAACTATTATCATGATGGATGCAATGTTACGTCACACTGCAAGATAGATGTCGTCAGGCAAAACAAACCGTGAATCACAAAATTACATAACAGGCAGTAATATTAATAATTCCGTTTCATGTTTTAACATTTTTAAACATGGCCATTATAAATGGTGTAACAACAATATATTATATTCACACTTAATGCGTACAGTTTTAGATAGTATTATAACAATAAATACAATAAAATCCGTAATTACAAGCGTTTTGAATTTTGAACAATAGCTAGTCAATCGAATCGAAATCGCGCGGGCACCCTCGCGACAAGCCTCCTAGTAGCTCCAATTAGTTTTTATGGCACGCTTCATTACCATCCTGTGTTAATTATTATTGTGCTGACGAATGCCTTTCTCACTCGACAACCTAATTAGAACATGCCTGGTTTTTTCCCTTTCGCTTCCTTGTCAGCAAATATGAGGGGTGTTAAATGTATGCTTTTTATGAGCGCGCGGCGAGTCGTCGGTTACGTTTATTTGTTCTGTGGAGGTGAGCGCGGGAAAAATAAAATGCATTATCTATGCTGTTGATACTAACTCAAATAATGATACGATGGAGCGATATTGCGATTGTAAATAGTGTTTTACAATTGCCTATTGCCGTAAGCAAATGTGGGTAATGTTAATAAAAGCTTGAGTTGATCAATAGATAACTTATCTATCATTACAAAAAAATGTTAAATGAACCCTATATTTTAAAATTGTACAACATTTCCGATCATAATTTTTAAAGATTTGAAAGAATAAATTTATTAGTTTAATAGATACGACCAAATACTAGTTAAGTCTTAGTAATCGAGAGAAATTGGTGATATTAAAACTGCTAAATGACGAGTTACTGATTCTTTGTCTTCAACACGCTATTGTGCCTACGCTTCACATCTTGTCATTACTTTTTTACACGAATAATTACTTAATTGCGCGACCATTGTTGTTAAGAAAAAAATGTTTCCCGCGCATTCTCAAGTAGTTTTTAATCTGTAACCGAGCCATATGCGTTCGGTACCTCTTAATAAGCGAAACCATAAATTCACCCACTAATTGGTGCGATTAGAAATTTTAATTATTTTATTGATTTCTTTTGTAATTTTATCGAACTCTTTATAGCCGAATTCGTTTTCTGTTTAATAGTTAGTTGAAATTGATTGTTGGCGTGTTATTCTTTGATTTCACCAATTACAAATTTTTCATCGTACATTAAGAATGTTATTAATATTATGGGAGTCGAAATTATGGACAATTATAGATTATGCTTAAATTTTATTCCTAGTATTTTGTTAAGAATCTATAATTGATTCTATGATTATATTTTTATTTTTGTTTTTTAGCCTACACATTCAATGGTCGTTAAAATGCTGTTTTTATCTTTTCTAATTAAGGAATGAGGTATCAAATTAAATAATCTGAAACTACACGAATTTACTTCAACAGGGTCTATAGCTAAATATAGCAGGGTGTGTTCGACTATCTCCAATAGGCACCTAAGTAACATGCCTCCGAAATGCTAATAAAAATGGAATTGAATCAAATACAATAAATCATCTAATATTTCACTCTACATATTATGCAATCTCCTGAATTTCATTCCATTTCTTTCTAACATTAGTATAGACATAGCCTCCACATAGAGTCAACCATAAAAACATCTCATATACTTTATATAGAAAACAACCATAAAATGCCCAATTTTCTACTGACTTAGAGTAGCACATTGCAACCTGACTACTGTAGCTACAACAGCACACTTTCCAACTTCGCAATTATCAGCAATCGCTAAATGCTACTGCGATATGCATGACGAAGCGAGGTCTAAGGGACCCACTTTTTACTTTAATTGTATGTCCGCAGGGCCGTCTTAGACTATGCCGGGGCCCTTGGGCACACAAGAATTGGGGGCCCAAGGGCCCCGGCAATTGAAATATGTTCCATTTTTTTTATACATTTTACAAAAAAGTTACTTCTGACCAATCTTGTATTATATGGTCTTTTGAGGAAACTTTTTTTCCTTATTTTTTTTATATAATTCATTTGAAACGCTGCTGCTGTAATGGCGCTCCAAAGTTGACTTAAATTAAATTTAATTAAGAAATATTTTAAGAATTACTTTTTCAAATTACCTTTCTCTTTTTCAAATTTATCTTTTCAATTAGCATCTGGATTTTTTCTTTCGTAGCCGTTTCATATTGATCAAAATTATCGCGTGCGTTATTGACATAATTTATTCAAGGCCTAGGCAAATGGCAAAAGTCAAAACGCTTGTCATCTATTCGTATAGAAATGGTCCGGTGTGAACAGAGTTCACTAAATTCTAGGACCTTAAAAACTACAAAATATCATATCCAGCAGAAAATTAGTAAAATTGTTCAAAGGATTACTAATTACAAAAGGATTAATAAAATAAAAAAATAACTGTCATTCCGGTACGTGAATTAAAAAACATATTCCAGGTTATAAATAAAAAAAAAAATAGGTGATTTCGCGATTTATACTGAAACGATACCTAAGTTTTATCATAAAATCATTTAGGTGTGAAGTGATTTAAGAAACGTGTGCATATTATAAGGATGGGATGAGTTTATAAATCGTTATATCTTAGAAAATGGTAGGAAGCTACATCTTAGGAAAATAATAAATAAATAATAAATAATAAAAATCTTTATTTATCCATACCTTCAATTACACTGTGTATGCCACTCAATTTATACAAACACAATACTTAAAACTATGGACATTATCGTGTAAACTAGGCCGAGCCTGTATCTTAGTAAATAATGTAAAATTAAATAATGTATTGATTCTTTTGTATAGATAATTTTATGATCTACAATTTGGGTAAAAGTGGTTATATGATAAAACTTACCGTTTCTGTAAAAATCACGAAAAACCTATATATTATCTATTGACTTTTAGGAAAAATTTTTTCCTAGTAACAGAAGGTTGGGAAATTTTAATATATTTTAGGCGCGTTGAGAGTAAAATTTCAAGGTCGCATCATAATAACGTCATGGAGTAATTCAACGATTTTGGTATCTTATAATCTTGCCAAAGAAGTGGGCTATTTAGCACCGAAATAATTTTTCAAATCGCACCAGTAGTTCCCGAGATTAGCGCGTTCAAACAAAAAAACAAACTCTTCAGCTTTATAATATTAAGTATAGATTGTGTTTTTAATAATTTTACCAAATTTCGGCTGGATGGGAATTTTGGTCGTGGTCGTCGTCGTCCTTGGTAGTGTGACCGAAACATTAGCAAAACGTCATAAGCTTATATCAATTAGTATCAATAGCGGATTCTATTCTCTAGCGTTTCTGCCACTTGTCTAGAGGCCCAGAGATTAAAGTTTTGTCACAACGCCCTTGTATGCTATTCTGTAATCTTAGACTTGTTATTTTCATAATTCCCAAAATAATTCAAGTAAAAATATATTATATTACGTTAATAAGTAAATAAATAATTCGAGTAAATGTCTGATAAGTTAATTATAATGGTGTTCGAATCACTCGAATTATTCCTATACATAGATGTTTTGATTCGAATAAATCTGAAATGATCTGACGTTCTGGCAACGAGAAAAGTGTATTGCTTTTTAATAAAATATTTTGAGATTTATGTGAGAAAAATTGTCAGTCCTACATCTCCTCCAGGGGGGCCCCCAGACGATGGGGGGCCCTGGGCACTGGCCCCCTGTGCCCCTATGGTAAAGACGGTAATGTATGTCCGTTACATACAGGTAACTTTATTTTTCTTTACGCCACCTATCTCAGAAACTTATATACATTCGTATTATTAAGCTTATTTCGCATGCAGCGTATTACTGAACACATTCCAAATAGGTAATATAATTTTACTCGTGTGTTAGGTATCAGTTCTCCTGTTCTGACTAAATCAAATTTATACACACGATCTCTGAAAATAAATAATTTCTTTACCAAGCATATTCTCCATGTTAGTTTTATACGAATGTCGTGTACAATTCAATTCTGAAAATACATATTGCAATTATTTAATTGAGAGCCTCTACATAAAAACATAATCCACTTACGCCGTGTTATAATTTAAAGACATAATACCATCTTACAAACCAACTTCACTGTACTCAAATTGTATTGACCTCTTATAAGGTATTGTCCAAATAACTGTATTACGACCGTCTATTGTAGCTACTTTGCATTTGAATGTACTAATAATTATTAATACATTCAAATGCAAAGTTATTAATTAATATAGAGCTACATTTCGTCCACTCATAGAGTATGTTAACAAAAATATAAGTAATAAAATACAAATGAACAACAATGAATAAATAGATCAACGTAGTGTTAGCATTAACACGTTCACTGCGGCACCTAAAATGCCAAACTTACCGTTGTTGCGGCATGTCTTCAATACTTCACATCGGCAAGTTCACCACTGTGCGTCATGAGCCATTTTTATCACATCGCACCTACTGACTTTGAAGGTTAATAATTTCATGAAATTTCAAGATATTTCAAAAAAAATTTTTTCTGATAATAGTATATATAGTCTTGTATATACCGCATAAATAGCTTTTAGTTTGACTCAATAGTTTAAAAGATATGAGGGAAAATGTAAACCCCTGATTTTGTGAAAAATTATTTGCCATCCCGCACTACGTTGATACGGCATGTTTACAGTAATAGCGATGGGAAACACTGTAAAATAAAACATCGATATCGATATAAATCAATTTTGTATATTTCAGTCTGTTTGTTAACAGATAACGAGATCGTCGATACAAAAAAAAAACACATATAAAACATGTATAAAACAAGGTACTTGATAGAGTACTATCAGGAAATTGTTCAGTAACTTTTGTTTTAATTTGTTCAGTAACTTTTGTTTTAATGTTTTATATTATTTTCACAACTGTCATCACATTTTTGCATTTATGCTACGAAATAAAAGAAAGTAAAAAAACTAAAGCCTCTAAGGTATCATTGTCATTTAAAAATTTGATACGGACGCGTGCGGTCCTGGTACATCACTATGCGAGATTGACACGCGGCGCGCTCGCAGTACAGTGCGGCATGAGGTGCTTGTCCATGGCAAAATATTTGACATGCCGCACACAAAAGAAACGGTTTCTTTTCTATGCGTGTGTCCAATATTTTGCCATACGATTTTTAAACGAAATTGAGTCCTACTTCAAACTGTGATCACAAAAATATATTTGTCTCTTTTCTAGTCATTGATTAACATATAAAAAACCTCGCCGCACCACGGTGAAAACTGCGATTTTGGGCGCCGCACTGTGGTGTAGTCGCTGATGGCCCGATACTGGACATGCCGCAGTGAACGTGTTAATAAATCCCTTCATAATATCAATCATGAATACCACAACGATATAATGATCTTAAAATAATGTAATGACGCTGTCGGCCTTTTAGTCACCACCGAAATTTGATCCGCAGTTTAACAATTATCACCCTTGTTGCTATTTTAATAAGATTTATATCGAATTCATTGTACACTGGTCTCGGTTACATGAGATCATGGTTGCCATTTGATTTATTCGTTTTAACCGTCTTGACCCACATTCGCGTATTGCCTTTAATTGTTAATAAGCATAATTAAAACGCGTGTTAAACATAATATATAAACGGTAAATGAAATGGGCTTTTATTATAGCCTTGGATTTAATGTTTTATAATATTTAAAGAAAATTACTAAAATGGTATTATGCGGGGATTTTTAATTGCAAATAATATGTAGTATGCAGAGGTTTTATTATAACAGCAATCCCTTAAAATGCATCGAAGAAGAGAGTGGAGACGAGCTTCTAATAGCCGTGGTATTTGGGTCGATCGTCCCAATTTGCAATAAATGTGTAGCTTTTCGTTATATAAATTTATTTCAGTGTCCAATATTGCTCTAGATAAACAAGATATGAATTTTAAATAGTTGATCCTTTTGCGATATATTCAGCACTACTGATGGATGTTTTCAGGTAGAATTAACTGAACGAAACTATTAGATCTACTATTTTTCTCAGTTTCCGAAAGCAATTGTTTTTGTAACGTCAAAATAAATAAAAAAAAACGGCTATTGAAGACGGTTTTTCTTTCACAATGACATATGGTCTTCTTAAACATTTTATAATATGAAATACGCTATTTACAAATATTGTTGTTTAGATTCTCGAGAATCAATGGGAAACAAAACACACATCAACTGATAAAGTATTTATTTGTTATTTGATTTATAATACTTCAAAATCATTCATCTTATATATAAAAATGAATCGCAAAATGTGTTGGTAAGCGCATAACTCGAGAACGGCTGAACCGATTTCGATAATTCTTTTTTTATTATATATTTTCTTAATACTGTAACATAATTAAAAAACGTTATTTCACGGCAAATGATAATTACGTAAAAAATTATGCATAATGTTTATAAATTATCACACAAATTAAAAATCAATGTATTATTTATATCTGACCTTCGTTCAAGGCATCAATTAATTTAAACAATCAACAATTATGGCATTCAAATCGCAAATTATGTTTTAGAGTTACGTATGAGATATTTTAATTTCAGATTCGGTATAATCGTTCGTATAAAAACGTTTTACAAAATAATATAGAAATAATGTCATATCTATTAGAACTATTGATGATAAATTAACGTACAGTTTTTATATTTATTTATGTATGGTGAAATTAAGAAGAAATTATTTGTTTCATAAAAATATGTTGATGGAAGTAAGTAGAAACAGAAATCTGAATTACCAATTAACCTATAATTTATTACCAATTTTAAAGCCCAAAAGAAGATTAAGAACAAAATATTTCACACCACATCATGTTTCACGTCCACAAACACTAGGGTTAACCGAGTGGATTATTTACTATTTTTATTTTTTATTTTATTTTAATGCATGCATAATTATTAAATAGGTAATACAATAATCAATAATAATGTATAATTTGAAATGTAACAAATAATATTATAATAAATTATGTCTTATAAGCTGAATGAATTCGTGTATACGCCATTGTAACAGTGATACCTAATAAATTAGTGTGAACACAGGCTCCTGAAAAACAGTTTACAACTATATTAGGAGCCTGGGTCATTAATTTTTTGTAACATATAATGGTGCAAATAAATGATTTATTTGATTTATTTATTTATTTTTAACTGGAAGACGAAAAATACAATTACAAAACTAAAGGTACATAGCATGCGGAAAACATACCCACAATAATAATTTATCTAATTACATTAAAATTATCACAATAGGCACATAATTACTGATTTAATAGAACAGGAAAATAAACTATCAAACAAACTTTATGTTGAACTTATATTATTACCATAGTATAAAGAGAACTTATTCTATGTTACTACTGTAGTAGTGAGTAATTGTACTAAAATATTATCATTCAAAAGTCTTCAAATAATATAATACATGACTACTATAAAAGCTAGAAACAATCTTACTACATAACTGAAATAAATTATACATTAATGTTTTTTTTAATTTCCGATAACTGCGGAATCTTAAGTAATGTCGACACACTCTTAACCATTTAATAATATATCTATTAAGTTTCGTAATAGCCATACATAATCGAAGTGATAATTAGACATATGATCATTATGTGGGAAGTTTTATAATTATTTTTATAATTAACTCTTGTGACGCGAGGTTGTAGTTTTAATTACTTTCCCGCTAGAATTATTTTTATAGAAATAACAAGGAAAATATAAAACTAACATACCGATTTTGCTACTTATCGTATGCTTTTACTGTCATGTGATAAAATCGTGATACGTAGATACTTCATATAACTGTGTCTTAATCAATATCTTCAGAATTCAGGATCATAATAATTAGAATTTCGATTACCAAGTTTAGTTCTAATGTATGTGTAATGTATACAATGTAAAAATTATGTCATTGAAAAATTTTAAACATTCTAGAATGTATTTACAATTCAGAACTGCTAAAAACGTTTTAAAATTATATTGCATACAATTTCAGGACATGTTTTAGCACCGACCGTTTGTTAAATTTTAATAGATACTTTACTTTTACCTCTATTTGTTATATTATAACCTGTTGGACATCTTAATCTTAATACTATTATAAAGGCGAAAGTTTGTAAGGATGTATGGATGTATGGATGTATGGATGTATGGATGTTTGTTACTCTTTCACGTAAAAACTACTGAACCGATTACAATGAAATTTAGCACACATATAGAGGGTAACTTGGATTAACACATAGGATAGGTTTTATCCCGGAAATCCCACGGGAACGGGAACTATGCGGGTTTTCCTTTGGAAACGCGGGCGGAAATCTAGTTGTACATATTATTTAGCCAAAATTTTAGCGCAAAATAAGGCCAAGTATAGACTCTTGAATAAATAAGTTGTGCGATCCATCGGCAGCTCGCTCGCCTCACATACAATACATTATAGGCTAATTACGTCTCGATTATGATCGCGTCGCGACATTGCATATTTCATGGCGCGTATTGTTCTAGCGCGAGTGTAAGCTAGACATAATGTTGTCGCCTTCGGTAGTAGGCTTTTGTATTGTTTAGAAATTTTGGAGCTCTAATAACGGATATTAATAATTATCCAGTTGAACATGTTTAATTTGAAAGCGTTCTTCTCTATTTTATAGTAAGTTATAACGGCATTTTTCAAAAAGTTCGTTTAAATTTAATTTGAAACGAAACACCGCAAGATCGCTAATATTCAATAAACATAGATAATATCCCACAACAAAACCAACATCATAATGACCTTAATAGCAAACGAAGCTTAATAATTCTTAGTATTCACACACATTTACACACACATTGGCGCAAGCCTAATTATACATCATTACTAATTGTACAATACAACGACTAAGAAGTATTCGTCTATTAATGACAAAAGCAATTAGGGTGCACGCACACATGCACGCAGGCCACGTGTTGGATTGCCGCTGCTTAGGTGTGCGGTAAGATGTATGTATGTATGTGTGTTGATTAATGAAATGAATTCTTAAGGTCGTAAAAAGTATGCAATGATTTGTATGGCGCTTGCTTCGTGACAGTGAATTAATTAGAATGCTGCTAGCGCATGTATTTTTCAGAGATGGCTTTGTAAGAAAATGATCTATCAATACATTTGGGAGTCAAATGATTTGTGAATAAATTGAATGTCGTGATTATTAATTATAGTGTGGTTATTTATATTTTATTAAAGATATGAATATTTAAAAACTACGACATAAATAAATTATTATTAAATATAGGTGTTTTTCTGTAATATGAATTTGTTTAGTTACATAAGTACGTTGTTTTTTTACATTAATATGCTCTTTATTCAACTTAAAATTCTAACTTTATTTAGTTTTTTTATTATAATTTATGTACTCTTTGAACAATGTGGCTGTATGTCTAATACAATATTAAAGGTTCAAAATATTTAACACAATCTATCCATAAATATTATTTCTTATAAACTCTCATAATTTTGCTCGTCTATACTAAAACTAGGTATCATTAGCAATTGCGGAATACAATGTGGCAACACCTTAACATTACACAATACCACCTCATACCTGCAAGGGGGTCTAACATTTAGAATATATCCATTAAATCTATCATTAGTACCCCACTGGAACCTGAGCATGCGGTAATAGCCTTTATTACCGACACATAAAAACTTAAGTAGTGTATCTAGTGATACCTTACAAATAGATATTTAGCTTGCCGAGAAAGGATGTTTACGAACTAAGCTGTTATCGTTGAAAATTAAGGTCGAAGCGTCGTGAATGTTGTTATGAATTCGCTTTTCGGAACTGGGTGTTTTATGGGCTTGATAATAATGTATATGAGATGTGTTAACATAATTTAGTTAGTCACATAGAAGGTATACAGTATACATAATGAATATGTAATTTGTATCATGTTTTTCCTGTATTATTTTGTAAGTTAGTTTGACAAAATATTATTGAATACCAATAGGGTTGGTATTATTTTTATTTAATAACGATGAAATTGTGCTAATGGAACATCATTAAAAATTAAAGACAAACAGGTAGTCTTAATTTGTTGAATAATTTAGGTTAGTTTTAGTTCTTTAAATAAACTTACATAAATATTTATACATCTTTTGTATAACCTGTTTCCTTATGATCTGTTTACTAATCTTCTTTGCAAACCTTTTAAAAACTACTGCCCAAAAATTTAATTAATCATTCAGTTGCACTGTCAGTAGTCAGCCTAAACATGAGCGTGTATGGGTGTCTGTATGTTTGTATGCTATGAGCTCTCATTAGTCGAATGCTTAATGGTGCTAAGCATGCGGGCGAGATCGGCTAGTTGCGTTCACTTATTTCATTGTGACGGCCTGGAACGGTCTATTGTTATTAATATATTAATGGGATAAGATCAGGATAAAAATTTAATATTGTTTAATCTAATTTAAAAATTGTGAAATAATTAGGATCTTGACCAACTCCATCACTGCCGATTCATACGAAGTTCGATAGTAAAACATTACAAAAGCGTTGATAAAAGTGAAATTTTTACATAAAATTATACCTACCGTATTTTTTAAGGTTTCACTGATGTATAATGTAAGTGCCTGAATAACGTCCAACAACAAGATCTAAAACAATAGGTACGATCATATTCTGCGTAGGATAATAAAAACCATCGTTATAGTCACGTTTTTTTCAAATCCTACGTAAAAAATTTACCTAATAATGACGACATTGTAAGCAAAGTTGCCGATACTTACACACACATAAACGCCTAATCAACACGCAGGGATTTTTCGTTTCGCAATCAACCGTACGAATTTCCACAGCCACGGGCGGCAATCGGAAAAATATAATTACCAACATAATCCTCGGCAAATTGGATTAAAAATGAAAAAAAAAGTGGAAAGTGTTTTAGGGTGCGTCATTATTTTTTGCCGGGAAAGGGATCGCGAGCTAATTACGACAGATGGATCGTAGTATGTAATAACGCTAATTAATCGATCGACGTGTTTTTTATTCGAGATATTTTGGTGTTCGAGTGTTGTTCGAGATCGAGTTTATGTACACTTGTCGCGTGATTTCTGTGCAAATTAATATTGCGTATTTGCAACGCACGTTATTGAAACAAATAGGGTTGTTGAGTATGTTTTACACGGTTATGTTGTAGTTGTCAACTAAAATACGCTTTCATCAAATACACATTCTTCATTCTTCATTCAATACCACAATCATCCGTTAATCGAGGTTACAAGGATATGTTATAATGATTAGCAGAATATGAAAGATAATTAGTGTGCTTACAAATTCGGTGGTCATAAAATTCTAAACAACTTTTAGCAATTAAGACGACTGTACCTACTTAAATATCCAATATACTAAATAGACTTCTTTACAAAAGCTTTGAAAGCTCTTATAAAATTCTTTAGTTTCTGAAAATAACTCTGTATACACCTGCCTATATAATTAAAAGTAAATAATCTCATTATGTCAGAAAATTCTAATATTATTTCCAATATGTGCTACATACAGCGCGTCGTATATTTTACAAACAATATTACAGCCATTCTAGGAACAGGCGCTTTCATTTTTATGAAAAAGCCTATACCTTTGTGTGGCTCATGTTATTAGGATTTTTTCCATGTCCACGACAAAAGGATTAACTAACAAAATGTACCGCTCAATTTTACAGCAATTCTGGAAATATTTCTAATCAATGGAATAGAATATTTCCAAAAAAAAGCAAGAGATAGACAATGGAATCAGACTCGCTGCCTCTACCCTTCTACGTACTATTTGCTCCACATATAGGTAGTATTTATGTTTTGTTTTTTGTATCGTTGTATTTACTATCTATCTGGTCTAGTGTGTAAAAGTTATTGTTTGTGTATAATGTTTTCACAAGAAAGGAACAAAAACCAGCGGGGAAAATGGATTATAAATCTCAGAACATAGAACACCAGCTATTTCAATTATGACTAATACAAACAAAAATTATTTTGCACCTCAGCTTCAGAAAAAACAAATGAGATTAAACAATAAGTCAATACAAAGTATTTTTCCGATAAAAATAATTAATTTGTCAATTGTACGCATATATATGTAGTTTACAAACAAACGTTACGTACGATGACTTTTGTATTTCGTTGTCTACTGATGACGTCACTGTTTCTCAATCCAAGAGCTAACACCTCAGTGCTTAAAATTTTTAAAATACTTACATAGTTTACCAGCTATGAAGCGAAAGACATCGCGAGGGGTGTTCGAATAGAGCCACTTAATTTCACCCTTCTACCCTTCATTATAATCACCCACACAGACACTATCGAGCGTACACACTAGTGATTAGTGTATTTAATTTGAAAATGCTAAGTAGTTCCCTTGTTCTATCGCTGTGTGCGTGCTTTGTGTGTGTGTAATTACTGGGGGTGGGCTAACCCTTCGTATCGTCGGTTCAAATGATTGCGATCGTAATTTTGTGATTACTAATATTTTCATGTTCTAATGTGTGGGTTATATCGATTTTAAAGTAAATGCCGTAATGTACAGTATTATCGCTGGTTATTGTCACGTACGTGAATATGCCCTTTAGTTATCGGGTCTAGTTCAATAAAGTAAAATTTCTTTAATGTTGAACTGTCTTTAAAGTATCATGTCACGCGGGAAGTAAACTTATAATCAGGCGATTAAATGTGGGGTGTATATATATTATCTACGAAATATTTTCTCGGTAAGCATTTGTAGCTCTTCAGATTAAGAGCTGTTACTTCTACATAAATACATAAAATATTGTCTAAGTATAAAAATCCATAAAAAATAATAACCTCATATTTCATCCTCTACCCTCGTATAAATAAAGTGCATTTGCGGTTTATAATTTACATTCTAAGTGGGAAAATTTAAAGCAACGACATTGTGTCGCGTTCTTAAAGTAACAATTAATTTGTGTGTAAAACTGTAAGAGGAGGACATTAGTGATTCACAACACTCGCAGAGAAGTAATGACTCGTCTGTCCATATAATCATAGAGCGACCATTACTCCGGTCCCATAGGGTGACAAGCGGTTGGCGTCTTGGGGGACAGATAAAAGCGATTAAAAATGATGTAAAAATATAATTTATAGACAAAATATACTTTGTTTGTGTTCAGAAGAATTCCAATTCTACACTGCATGTAATAATTTTCAGTTTAAAGCAATTTTCTAAATCTTTTTATTTTTTCTCTATCTGCTATTATCTTGGTAAACATTTAACTGCCAAGTTTAGAACGCGATCGATTCATTAAAAGTGAACAAATATGAACATAATATGCTGACTCAAAACAGCACAACACGAACACAACGTAGTCACAATACACCGGGGGAGGCACTGAACGACATTAATTTCGCGAAATGAAGCTCATTTACATTTAAATAAGGACGCCTTAGCCAGGATAAGTTGTGAAACTAGCGGCCGGGGGCACTCTTTACCCAAGCAAGCTGTATGTCATTAATATAATTCAATTCGAATATAATGTATCGTACGTATAAGAAATGTATTCGGAACTTAATTACTATGCATGGAGACCGCTGGCTTTGACAGTTTCTTAAATGGTATATTACGATTGAATATAAAGCCTGATTGTATTGCCACCCTGTTAAATCTTATTGTGTATTGTAAGAGCTAGTAGTTTTGGTCATAAACCCTTATCTTATCTAATGTTGTTTTGATATAAATAATGCGGAGTGTTTTCGGCTTCGGAGTCACAGTTACAAATAGTTCGGAAATAACACTTGTTATTATTGAGGTTTTTATATCTGTTTTATTTTTAAGTGTTAGAGTAAATAAGATATATTGTTATTAAAAAAAAAACATTATTTATATGGAAGCATGCGATACAATATTTCTGTGGTATTTGGTACGTACCACTTAAGTGCAAAATGGTGATTTTTGGGTATGAGCGTTTGAAAGTTTTCACGGTTGCTACCCTGTTGCTACAGATCGGAATAAACACTTGAGTAAAACAAATTTATGATATTTAAATGTCTATTATGTTCAAGTTTTGAACACTTACAAAAAAAATAAAAAAAATGTTCTAGTTCAAGAGTAATTGTTACTTAACATGTTTGTACCAAAAGAAAAAATGTGAAAATGATGTGAAAATGTCTAAAACGTGTGTACTTAAGTGGATTAGAGCATATTTATTTGTACTCTTAATTAGTATTTATTCCTATTTTTACATTAATGGAAAGGATTTTTCTTTCTTTTTTTTCGACGGAGACATAAACAGACATTAAAAAACAAATATTATGGGGAAACGTCTTCCATACAAATAGATTTAACCATATATAAAAACAAAAACGAATAGGAGTGTGATTTGCCACAAATAAGTACTCATAAAAAAGCCAGGAAATATTGTGATTTTCGTGCAATATGCAATTCTCTGATACTCTCTCTACAAAGTAAAATCCTAAAAGTAGTGTGTGTGTGTGGTTCAGAAGTCACGGTAGTTCGCTTGCCTGCCGTGCTAGATGCTGCGGGATCGATCCCATCAACCGACATGTACCAATGTGTCTTTTTCGGATGCATAAGTAGATTCTCTAATAACCAGAGATACATCTTCTATAACAAGAAAACATCATCATTTCTAATAACAGGAAAACATCGTGATGGCAACCGGGATTGTGGTCTGAAATCACCAACCAGCAGTGAGCAAGCGTGGTGATTACTGCTCATGTCTTCTCCTTGTGAGAAGGTGTCTTTACCCTGCAAATAGTTACGAGCTGGATCCAGTCATACAAAATTTGTTTGTAAAACGTACCACTACAACATTCATTCATAGTCGTCATCACTGTCACTGAAAGTCATAAGATTGTTTCTAGTCGGACCATGAGACAATGATTTGAAATAACCATCATAAATTGGATCACTTATTGGCAGGAGATCTAAGATATCTTTGAATTTCAGAGCATCGATATTGATAGGCTCATTAGAGGCCAATGGCAAAGCCACTTCGGAGAATTCTATCTTTTCTCAGTTCTCTTAAACCTCTCATACAGAAACTCTTCATTTTCACTCAAAGAGTATTTAAAATCTACGTCATTAGACTTTTCATACATCAACCAGAAAATACAGTTCTAACCAAATGTAGTTTTGTCTGTTGCAGTATTTCTTTTGATAAAATGAGTAGGTAGTCAATAGTTTCGAAAATGGAAAGAAGTCAGATTCATTAATTAATTTTACATCATGGCGATTGCTGGTCATTTTCATTTATCTCGGGGAACGGAGATGGTGCTGTTTCTTTTTTGAATGAATCTTTCAATATCTGCTTAACAGGCAAGATATTATACCGTTTTTGACCTGGAAAACACTGAATATAAAATAAGCTACTCTAGGTACTTCTTCTGCCAAACGGTTAATAAAATGCCATAAGCATGATGCGATTTCATCCGCACCTCTTTGAGCTATTCCTTCATACATAACATAATGGAATGTTCGTTTAGTAGTAACTTTGCGGATTTTTAAATTAAAAGTCCAAAGTTTCTTTTATAAAAGGCTACACAGATGCAGTTAAATTTGGAATCTGTAAACAAACAGCTTTTATCTTTTAGTTTCATAGTGAAATGTTGCCTTATGCTCCGATTTTTCTAAATCTATTCTAATCTGACATGAAAGAACGAATTTGAAGAGACAAAGAATCAAACCTTGTGCATTTAGGTATCGTTATTTGGCTTTTTAAACGTTTACCAATCTTTAAATCGATTTAAAGATTGGTAAACTAAGAGACTAAGATATATTCTAAGAGATCTTGCATCACATGCATGTTTCTTTATAGATAATAAATAGGCTTGAGACCTAATGTCTGAAGATTTAAATTATGTGCCAAATAACGTTATATTTAAGTAAGGGAGAACTCAGAGAAGACCTGTTAAGTTCACAAATAATTTTATTTGATTTGGTACAAATAAGTTAAGTGATGATAATAATTATTCAAGTTTGGTCTAATTATGTTAAGTGCTCTTACGTTGTAAATGGCCGTTCGTTGATTGAGTATTCGTTTTACAAGTCTATGTTAAGTTATATTAATATATTTGTATCAAATAAAAATATTTTTTTTTGTACTTAAGTGGTTTTGATACAACCTATTTAAGGTATTTCTACTATCAATAGGCTTATGTGACATAGACCAAACGAAAGAGGACGTTTTTATCAGTATAGATGGCCAAAAAACAAAAAATGGCCATTTTTGCACTTACGAGGTATATACCAAACACCACAGATTTGTAGTTGCAATTTATGTTAAATTTTAAACGAAATTATTTAATTAAATTAAAGATATAGCTGTACTCTACAATCTAATCTCAATATTGAACCGAACAAAAATAACTTGCAAAAACACCCCGCAGATTTAAAATTCGATCTACTTTATTATTTAATTTCTTAAAGGTCGGTTAAAATAAATACCCTAACAAAAATCATCTCCAAACTTCTCTGGAACTTTTAACAACCGACCAAATTGGACCGCGAAAGAGGATCATCAATAACAAAATTAAAAATTTCCCAATTTGAATTTTAATTGCATACGATTATAACCGAATCACGGGTGCCTAAGCCTTCGTTTTTTTGCGTTAAATAATTCATTCGAACCGCCTCTAACTAGCCGCGTCTGGATCCGACCGGTTTAGGGGTGTAAGTTTAATCCTTATAAATTTCCTTTTTACACAAAGCAATATAAGTAATTAGCATAATTTCGTTGAGTAAATGAAATATGGTAATTAGGGGGGGTTAACCCCTTCTCGGGGAAAAGAAAGGGGGGTAGGGAGGACCCTTCGGGCGCATCCTCATTGATACTCGTCACTCGATGTAGTGATGATTACAATTAAATTATACGCTATTCAAATAGCCGTTTTGTTTTGATTTTGGACGCGATGCTTTGTGTCTTGTACCTACTATATTTTAATAGTGAAATTTTGAACGAAAATACATTTAAATTTGGTATTACGTACAATTTGCTAAACTCTTTATACTTAGGTACAATTGTTGGGAATATAATTGTTGTAATGTGCGAAAAGTAGAATAATACAAGTAAAGCAACAATATTGATGAATAGAGCTTATCGTTAATTCAGATGTTATCGTATCAACACACGATAAAGAAGCCTTGAGTATTTCTTTTGTTACAGATGTATGTTTGTTTGTATTGTGATCTTCACTTACTGAATCGTCCTTTAAGAAATCTAGATAAATATTATATTTTACTTTGTATACCTTCGTTAATTAGTGTGAATATAAAAGTCCTTCCTCATGCGTAACCTACTCCTTTTGAATTCGTAGGAACGATGAACTCTATGACGCTAGCACCTCCGATTTTATTTCCAAGCGAAACAATCGAAACGTGTTTATAGATATACAAATATACCGGAAAAAGCCCACTCAATAGAACTCCAATTAAAATTAAGTGCTAATAAAATTCGAAAGGAATCGAACCGACGAACGCTCCACTTCGTGAAATGCCTCCGCGATAAAAGGTCTTCGAAAACACAATACAGAACCCTTGCCTCTATGTTAGAGCGGGACCCTTATATCCAAGACGAAATATGTGTGAAAGAGACAGCTACCAATTGGAATTAATTAATTATAATTAAGTTTTAAGTTGACGCGCCAGTTACGAGTAAGCGTAGACTTTCGTTTAGATTCGCCTGTGTGTGTGATAGTTTGTGTTTGTGTGCAGTATCGATTTAAACTATGGCCAGAGATAATGAGCTAGGGTGGATTGTAATAAGTTTTTGAGGTCGATTGAAACACTAACCGACTAAGGTTGATGTACCATCCACTTATCGGAATTTAGAAAATGAAGAGGCTCGTTTAATTCGGCCGGTTTATCGAGCTTTGTGCTGATACGATTATACGTTATTATTCGGATTAATTTAATTATATTGTGAAATAGTAAATTAAATGTGAGATGAACTATAATGTGAAAGGAATTTAATAGAAAATATACCTGCTTATTCTCCTATCAGTTGGTTTTATACACAGAATTATAAATTACTAGCGGTCCGCCCCGGCTTCGCCCGTGGTACATATTTCGCAATAAAAGGTAGCCTATGTTCTTTCTCAGGGTCTAAAGATTGTCTGTGCCAAATTTCATCAAAATCGGTCCAGTAGTTTATGCGTGAAAACCATACATACATACATACAAACCTTTCCTCTTTAGTATAGATAGTATAGAAGTATAGATTTATAATCAAACGTAAATGGTAAAAAGGTTGTTTTGAGTAGATTTTAGTAAGGTATATTTAAATTTAAAACCAAAACAATTTTAGAAAACAAAATCATGTCATATTTCAGTCTGTGTAATTGTTATTTTAACGGTATCTATTTTAATGTCAGTTTATTTATAAAATACATTTTAATCTTAAAGACAACTACTTATGACAAGAATCACAGAGCAGATTATGATTTTTCCTTTATGAGAATAATAAGCCTTATTTATTTACTGGCAAGAAAATTTTCCATGCAATTAAAAATATCGTTATAAATTGCTAATGCTATAAAATAAGGTAACCTTTATCTTCAATTATTAGTTAATTTGTTTGCTTCGCGAAAAACTTGAAACATGTTGTGTTAACCTGAATTTTTGGCAGGTTAATTTGATAAGTTTTTGTTTTTTAAAAGAAAAGAAAAGCTTGTATCAACGCGCTTACATGATGTGTGCTTTTTAGCATGTTATTTGTTGTTTACTGTATTGAGCAAGTAGATCGTAGTCTTGAGTTCACTTTTTAGCAGATAAGGGCGAAAAAGTATTACTTTTTGAAGTTTGTTTTATGTTACATTTTACTCGTGGATTCGTAACTATAGGGCAAAAAATTTGCTAAGAGTTATAGATAGATAATAATCTATCTAATGTTTGTCGCAAAAGCTTCGAGCTTTTTTTTTGTAACTTCAATATTTGATTTTGAACGCAGGAAATTTTTGTGAAGCTCTCGAGGTTACCATTATTATATTAAAGATTATATCATATCTACGTTTTGTAAAACTATTTTTTATTATTTGCATTGCATTTTGAAATATATTTCATTTTGACCGACCTTATTAACCTTTTCTAATACTTTTAAATATGTATAACCAGATCAAACATGATAGCGCGCCTAGTTCACGAACCGTATCAAAATCTCCACATACAAGCAACGTAAAGGTTATCTCGAATTGATATTAAACCTTGCATGTCTCCAGTCCACTTCCTCATCCAAAATCGATAGTTCCCCCCCGGGTGGCCCCCTGTTGTTATAGTGAGGCCGCTCCTAATTCGAGCCCCGCACGTATGGCGATCTTTGTCGTCTGACCCGCAGGTGATATGTGCAGATGCGGTATTGCAAGTGCATTATTATGTGTTTCTTATTAGGTTGTGATTTGAATGATTGACATTGTATTGTATTAAGTGTATGAAATGTATCGTTATTGGAATATGAGAATTTGTGTTTCTTATGTTGTATTGTAAAGCTTTTTAAAGACAAAAACATGGAAAGCTATAAACTAAATATTAAATTTTGAATTAGATTTATAATAATGAGGGGATAATACACCTTAGAGTCGTTCATCAAATAAAATTAAAAAAAAATCAAATACCTATACCTATATCCAAACTTCACAATTTTTTCCAAAAAAAGGTTTTATAATTATTCAAGAACAAAATTATTACCATAACTGAACTTAATTGAATTCGCGGCATAATATATTCATAAAAAAACAATAACATTGATACATAATTATATCCACATCTCCATTGAACAAAACAACGTAATCAGATACGCAAATGCTATTAATGATGCACTTAGGTATGAATTAATGCCGTATCTTATCTCTTCGTAAACTTAATACAATTTATATCATACAAATATTAAGAACAACCTAATTATTATAAATAAATATTTAGCTAACCATAAATATGAAGTATTGTCATTTGTCACTGAAAAACAAAAACAAGAAGCGACGATATGTGTAGAATCTACGCCGTAGATGCGGTATTTGTGCATTCAATGCATTTGTCGCTTTATTTTGCGGAATGGAGTTATGTAATTAATTTGTATCTTTAGTAGATCTAAATCTATTTAGATTTTTTGATGATATTTGAAGTAATTCGGAAAAAATAGTATATATTTAATCTGTTTGGAAAGAAAGAAAGAAGTTTACAATAATTGTAGTTAGTATTCTGCGTGACAATGGCAAATACTAAATAAAAATGCATTTAAAATCTGCACTGCTATGCCTGCTCTATCTAGAGCTCTATCTAAAGGAAATATATTATTATTTTATTAATAAAATTACATAAACAGCCGATAAATTAAATGATCACATTTTTATCCTTTACTTTTCCAAATTATTTTAATTCTTACACTCATTTTAAACTGAAGAAAACTAAACTATAATTGACTATTCGTAAAATAATCAGCAATAAATACGCGTATAGTTTCAAAAGCATTTAAATGCATCCCTTTAAAAACAGATAAACGAAGCATTTGCAAAATTTAGCATCAATGTGCTAAATAGAGCGGAATCTACAAATTCGTTGCGACGACTGAAAAATCGTGTTATTTCAAAAACGACTGAAGTTTTAACGTGAAGAGGCCGAAATTATTCCGAATAAAGAGGAGCCGCAGAGCGTGTAAGTATAAAAAGTGCAAGTGGCATCTAACTTTGGCGCGAAGCTAAAAAGATAAGCTTCGAGAGGAAATGTAAAGGAGCCGGGACGTATCGTAGTGCGGCCGATTTAACGTTCTTTATTTTGTAAATATCTTGTTGAAATTCTCTGTATAGGTACTCAAAATTTAAGCTCCTATAATAGGGTTTATTCAGGTTTTCATTCTTGGTAGGACAGTTGTTTTATTGTGTTCTGGTATTTTTGATTGAATTACTTTTATGAAGTTTCAGCTGACCAATTTTTGAATATTATAAAATGATGAGACTGAGAGATTGAATGGTATGCAGATTATGTTATTTTTAAACTTGATCGCTTTAATAACTTCTGTTACAACGATACAATTACAAAAGTTAATATTTTATTGAATTATTTTTTTTACTAACCGTATCTTTTTAAAAGCTCGTTTATAAGAAATCATAGTTCTTAATCATAAATATAAAAACGCTGTTAAATAATGTTATGAATACCGTACCTACATATTTATTTTTATTTTTAATACGTAGTTATAAGAAACTAAAGTGTAACCTAGAGAAAGCATGGCATAGTTTTATTCAACCTTGAAATAATGCGACTCCCTCAGTATCGCGGCTGACAATATTTGCCCGCGCGACCACAGACTGCATAGCTAGGGCTGGTACTCGGTATAGAGCTTCTATGTAAAAAAGTAATTTAAATAATGATGGAGAAAATGTTTTTGAAAGTACTATTAGGCAGAAAAGAAGTTTATTTCAAACCAGTTACTGTTGATATTTGATTGATTTAAAATTTCAAATGCATCAACTCTAAAACCAGTTATAAATTTGAATTGCGATGATATTAATTTGAATTGTTACTGTTAAAATGTAACATGAAATAGATACTAGAAAAAAGTTATTCCATGCACTAAATATTCACTAAATGTGCACTAAATATGCACTAAATATTCACAATAATAAAAACTGCTCGGTTCATAATAGAAGCATAAACACATAACATTTCTACCATAAATATTTCCCAATTAATCGATGCTAAAAACCTCATAAAACCTAATAACATCCATAAAGAACAATTACTCATAAGCTCTTGTTATCAAATTAGCGATACCTAAAATAGTTAACAAAAGTAATAAAACCGTTAACTCTATAAATTTTACAAGCGGCAACCCTAGAAGAGGCAATGAAAAGTCGGTTAAGCTAATGTTATCGAGGAATAAAAATGTATAATAAAATACAAACACGCCGCGTGAGGAAACAATTTGCCGCAGGAGACTGGAAGATTTCGTGCCGACAAATTGAATACGAGCAAAAAACAAACTTAGACCGCTTTAATACGTTTTAGAATGAAGTGACGGTGTTGCGCAGAAAATTCCTTAAATTCTCTAAGAGTTATCAAACGAATTTCAACTTTACTGCCGGTCGTATAAAGTCTATTGCTGAGCAAACCACTGTGTCGACAATTCAGGAAGAAAAGAGAGTTTTCCGGCTCGTCGGGGCGTCGTGACATTTGTGTTAAGCGGGGCTGTGGGAGACCCGCCATTCATAAAGAACTATACGATTTAAGCTTGTTGACTAGACAATAACTTGCCTTTATTTGAAACAAATTTGATATGATCATATTTAAATAATAACTCTACATTTGAATATCTAAACTATAAACATATTTACGTAAATAAACATTAGTTCTACGTGAACAAAAGACGAAGCAATAGTTGGAATAGTTGGTGAAACAAGCATGTGTGAAGTTCGAAATCGGTGGCCTTTTTCTAATCCGGCAAGGACGCGCTCACGATGGCACCTGTTGCGCGAGGTCACGTGACTTTTTTGCTCCAAGGACGCGCGCCTCCTTCGCTCATTCATGGGCGGGATCCCCCCGCTCCTTACGGGGGTTAGAGATTTTTTGCTCCCCTACGTGTACCCGAGGGCTTTCACCTACGTACGGTTTCGAGGTCACGGCGGGATATTGCGAGGTTTTGCTCGTCGTTTTGGCGTGCCTCAACTTTGTTTAGGAGTTCCCTCTTACTGGGCTAGCAGTGATTGCTTCGGGCCATTGACACGTAGCCTTCACACGTATTTTGTCAAGTTAAATGTTGTCTCGGGAAGAAATAAGACTTTATCAACTGTTATTGAGTCAGAGAAGTGTTGGGTCGAGGAAATCGCATTTTTCTGCTGTCGTGATAACTTATCTCATAGAACAACATGTACGAAGTTTTCACTGTGGAAGGAATACTTTTTATATATATTCGTTCCAAACATTTGTCCTCATTTTTATATCATCTTATTTTTAAGGCCAAATATACCTTTCGAAACTACAACATTAAACGATGCATGCATATCATAAACAAAACAAAACCCACCATCGCTGTTTGTCATTAAACGATTCTTATTTTGTATACATTAACCGTTATTATAGACTTAACCGGATTCTAATTAAACCCTGTCCCTGATAGTGCACCGTGGAGCTGTAGACTGCGTAATTTACATTAATCCAATAATTGCATGGAGGTTTCCTAGTTAGAAATTCAAATGAGATGATGTACAGTGGGGGGTGGTCTTGGGAAGGGGGCAGTCGAGGAAACGTTGCGGCTAACATGGCCCGATTATCTGATTCGTACACGCTCCTGCGTACCAAGATCTTTGGTGACGAAAAATCATGGTGTTGGTTTGTTTTTGTATGGGAAAACAGTCCTTAAATATTTATATGTCGTTTATGTAGCATGTTACGTTTTGTTATTTTTATGAATGTGTTGGATAGTTTTTGTATAAGAAAGTAACAGTAGATATTATATGGAATTGTGTGTGAAATTTTAATTTATGTAGTTCATTGAAGTTGTTTATTTGGTGTTATGTTTTGTTAATTTATCATGGACAATTTAAATTCTCATACTTAATCTTACATGAAACGCCTAATTTGAATAAAAAAAAAGATTTAACTTACTATTTTTCCCCTTGTATAAAATATCAAGAAATTCAGTAAGTACTTACTTCTAATGTAGAAATGTACATTGCACATGATAACATTGCATAATATTATAATATGATAATAATAACACATATTATCTAAATAGTATAAGATCTGTGAAAATACGATGTTATTTCGTTTCACTCAGAAGCAACACACGGCACGAACTACGTATCTCTATACCTTATTCAAAACCTACGGATCACAGAATGCAGCCTTCCTGAAATTGCATTTCTATAGTGTTAAAACAATGTCTTGGAGTACCTACGGCTATGATGACCTGTTAGAATAACGAATTAAAAAAAAGGTTACAACTTACAGTTAACACAATATAATGTTGAGTATAACATAATTATACCATGAAAATACCTATTAATCATAATTCCTAAAACATTTTTTATTTTGATAATGTGTAGTTCTATTCTGGTAATTTAACAGTATTTGTTGATAGGCAAATGAAAACTTCCTTAACGTTTTAAACATCAACCAATTTATAATTCAGGACTATAACAGCTATAACAGCTGATGACACGGTTCAACGTTGAAACTATTCCAGTGCACGGCAATCTGCACAAAATCTTCTATTTGGCTCGAACAAAATTGTCAAAGCTAATCGTATTGCTATTAAAATGTATGGAGAGGTACGGGGTACCCAGTGATTGACCGTCTAACCGAAACGCAAGGAACGGGGGGAATGAGCGGGCGGCGTCAACGCCTTAGTAATTTCCGAAATCGCTTGTCGACAATCAGAATAGTGCTGCGCTAGCTACGACTCGAATCCGAATAATTAGATCTCGATCTGCATCTAATTGTGACGATAGTAATTTGTTTCACTTGAGCCAATGCCGTTTTGTTGAGACTCCCCCGCTCAAGGTAAATCTGTTAATGAAATTAAAAGTTGTTGGAAAGTTTGCTTTTAGTTTCGAGCTAAATGTTTAATGTTTTTATAAAATTCGACGTTTCGATTCGTAGTTTACCAGAAATGTGGACGATTTTTGTTATGGGTATTAACGGTTTATAATAGTGATGAAAACAATATTTATATTGCTTTCTTATTATTATATTATTAGCTAATATAAAATAATCGGAACAATCTAAACAGGAGTGCAGAGCGTCGACACCAGGCCAATCAGAAATATAATTAGATTGAGGCCGACGCCTAATTGTGATAGTCTCAAGTTGCTTGCCCCTAGATGAGAGCTCAACTGGGCGCATTGGTAAATCAATAGCTGACCTAACGTTCTATTCGAAGGATATGCTTTAATTTAATGCTATATTAATTAAATTGTTTAATAGTATGTTTATTTATAAACTAGCTTGTAGGTGTATGTTGTGCTTTTTCATTTTTATGGAATAGTTATGGCACATTATTGACGCCATCAAAGAATCTGATTCGTTCAATCATTTTAATGGTTTTAAAAAGGAGCATTAAATATGATTGGCAATAACGGGGAACCGATAAGTGTTCTTTCAGCCGCTAATCACCCCATGAATTCCACGGAACCTACGGACAGTCCGTCATAATTTCCAACTTCAAAAGTAATACCATCAACTCGGTGTTAACTTAATTTGAGTCACTTTAACAAGTCCAATTAAAGGAATTTGTGTTTCTCTTATCTTCAATATAACATTGAGCATAATTTCAAATTATATTTCAAACTTTCCGATAATGAAGGGTGGGTGGGAGAGGGTTGGGGCGGGTTGCGGGGAGCGGCACTTCGCTTATTTCATTAGTTACATAAATTCTCCTATTGAGGATGGCTGGCAGAAAGGGGACGGTTTACCCTTATTACGAGAGTCTCCTTATCAATACAATTATTAATATAATAATATTATTATTGTAATAATTTCAGAGCGAAGTGGAAAGAGGAGTCGTAGCTTAACTTTGCCAGCAATAAAGGGTGGTGAGAGATAATGGAATGGAAAACAGTTTGAAGTTTTATTGGAAAATTGGTGCCGACTAATTGGTAGCATTATCGATCTATTGGCGACTCAAGTAGCGGACGAGTAAATAGCTTTTTTAATTAAATAAGTTGGATATTTTGTAACAAGACGAGAAGGTCAAATTATATTCGATTCGACTTTCGTCTGTAATTTTATTTCATGTTAATTGCGAAGACTTTTTCATCGACAATACTTTAAATAATTTTAATTGACGAGTTATAAAACGAGGAATGAATGTTTGAAGATATTTGCGTTCAAATCAAACAATGGATGTGAGATTAGCAATTCAAATATTGATATATAATATAGAATACGTAATAATATCGGCCTAAACTAATGAAGCCTCACATATAGAAATTGAAACTAGGTTGAAGGTAATCCCGACCCCGGAGATCCATAAGTATAGCCATAATTCCTAAGGGCCACGTCTCATTATAACACTAATACAAGACTCATCCCGAAGTTACGGTGAATACATTAAAGGGTTCAATCCTTACTGATGAGACATCGGTCGGGTGGGGTGCCTCCCACCCGGGCGGGGTCGCTCCGGGCACTGGCCTGGCTAGGGGGAAATAAGGCAGGCATTATAGGAGATAGCGTTCATTTACATTGTCCAATAACTCCAAGTAGTGTCCGAGCGAATATTAGTTTATGGCATGCGCTGCTTCTCGCCCCACTCGCACATATATAATAACTGTCCCGAAATACTACATTTTACTCTACGACTTAACGCAAATCTTACCTATTTTTCAAGAAGGGTGGAATAATTTGAACTTTCTAATTAATTCGATTTGGGTTTAATTAACGGCCTGCCAATTTTAATACCTACAGGGAAAAAACTGCGCTTCAAACCGTACGGTTGACAAAAAAGCTGTTTGAAAAAAAAGAATTTAAAGTTTGCGAGTTTGTTTTTCAGTTTTGAAGTGCATAATAAGACAGAGTAGTGTACGCAGTGACGGAAATATACGACGTTAGTATCGGAGAGTGGCATGCAGGGGACGTGCTTGCCCGTTGCATGGGTAGGGTTGGCAAAACAGATTAATTCGGATTAACCATATTATAGTATGGCTAACATGTCTTCATTTTAAATGAATTTAGAGGTCTATTCTGATTTATTACGCTATGGGAATTGGGATTATACGTTCACTATACATAGTTTCATTGATTATTGTTTTAATGAACATTTCCTCATTGTTTTAATGAACACTATCACACGAGCATTCGTATGTTTTATTATTTTTAAATAAAAAAAAATCTAAATCCTTTTTTCTTCCTTATACTTTACATTTACGTAAATTAATAAATATATATACCTACAAAAATGTCGAATCGGAATTCGAGCCGCGTTTTTCGTTTCGCTGCAGTGAAGGAAGACCTCTCATGTTCTTTACAACAAAAATTTTGCTAAAACAATATTCCTTCATTATTGGATACTTCATTCTTTACAATGTAGTAGTAGTAATTGTAACAATCTGGTTATAAGATTCATTAAATTACGAACAAAATTAGCTGTAAGTTGGAAAAGGCAAAAAACTTTTATCGTCGCCGGCAACCCTGATAAAGGCAAACGTAAACACTATCAAGATATACAACAGTCTTCAGTCGTACAAAGGCTAGGCTTTATTCTTCAGTGTGAGCACTATCCTAATTATTAAGGCCGGCAGCAAGACTCGGAAATCCATTGTTTGGGAAAGGTAATATTATTACTAGGAATACTCAGATTATTCCCCTAAAGACCGAACATCGAATATATTCGAAGATAGGATTTATACACCGCTTGGTAAACCATGTTACGATTTAAATTGACTATGTCCTAGTATATGTATATTCTTAGTATTCATATTAGTCAGGTAAATTGTTAAGACAAAATACCGAATTATTTCACTACCAATAAAATAGCTGGACAAAGTAACTACGTATTAAATATTTTGTTATCCATACTAATATTATAAATGCGAAAGTAACTCTGTCTGTCTGTTACTAAATCACGCCTAAACTATACTGAACCAATTTTCATGAAATTTGGTATAGAGATATTTTTATCCCCGGAAAATGACGCAATCCCGGAAATCCCACGGGAACGGGAACTATGCGGGTTTTTCTTTAACTGCGCGGGCGAAGCCGCGGGCGGAAACCTAGTTATTTATATAGCGTTTTCTAGCATTTATAATATGATTAAGAGTTGATAAAACAATCATTTAAAAGATCTTATAAAAACCAAAACTTTAAATATGTGTTTGTTAGTAAATAATTCTAAAGATTATGTAACATAAATCTGTCTCAGACACAACAAAAACATACAATTACAGTAGACAAATTAATAAGGCTAATTATGTAAATAACTGAGATTGCTCGAACAATAATTCTGTGCCTCCAGTGAATAAGGGAGTAAGACGAGTTATTCCCTTTGGTTTTTATTGCACCATTGGATTCAGCTCGTCAAAATACACAACATATCAAAAGGTCATATCTCTAGCTGCGTCCTAACCCATTTTTTCGAATGACCCAAACGGTATAAGTAGGGTGTGATTAACGGTATAAGTTACCTTATCCATCATTTTAGGCAATCGCAAAGGAACTATTCGTCTCGAGTCAAAAGTACCCACGAACACAAAGACGTATGTGTAGTTATACTTTTTGAATAAAGACTTAATTCATTTTGTTCCATCAGTCCTAACACTATTTTAGTATAAACGCATTTGTGTCATTTTTCTAACATGAGCATAAAGGAACAACTCTTTTAGTGTCATTGGTTCAAGTGACGACATGAGACAGTTTGGCATTAATGCCGTGTTGCTATTGGTCTATTAATTGAATACTGCACGGAAACAACACCCACTATTCCTTATTATTTTTAAATCGTTTTTTCAATAAATCTGCAACAACAAATCCTTATATTTAAAAAAAAGGTATTTATCAGTTAACTTGGGATACTAATATATTTCTATGGAAATTAACTATTTTTTGCAATAGATATTAAAAATACAGTTAACACATTAAGTGCATTTAATGATATTATACGCTTTGTTTATATAAATACAGAACGATAATTGAATCATCTAAAAAAAGCCAACAAAAATGTTAAACTTATATTTTCTTCTTATAATTGGGTAAGTTTTTAAAAAATAACTCGTTTTTAATCTTTTTTTTTTAAATTATCTAACTACAATAATCAAGACGATAATACTATAGTCTATAATAGTCGCATAAAAAAAAGTATTTATAACCAGTCTTGACAATTACGAATATTGTTTTCTCCGCATATAGCGTTTTAGCCACTGTGCTTTGGTAATTTGCCTTTTTTATAGGAAAAAAATCCGCAATATCGATACTTCTTTGGTCCTGCATTTTCGTAAACATTTTATGGATACTCTGGTACCACATATTTTGAAAAAATTGGGCTATTGTCACGTAGAGTCTCTTCAAAGTGCGTGCCACAAGTCGTATTTGCATCCAAGGCACCTTCAAATCTGTGCTTAATTTTTTCATAAAATCTTTGCGACTCATTGTATTTTCTTTATTTATCTACATTATTTTGATATTATATGATATAGAAATTGTTAAAATTCTATATCATGCCGTAAAATATCGCCACTGCAGACCACCTATAACTTTTCCTGTATTAACTGAACATACAGGAATATGGTTTTCGGGCTTCTCTTATCTCTTTATAGTGCTTGTATCCTCAATGTATACCACCATGACATTGTGGCGTTGCCACTTTTATTATCTATATTTTATTATCTGTGGCGTTCCGAAACGGAACGCACTTGATCGAATTTTAAATTGATTCGACGATTAATTTTCACTAGGACAATAGTTAATACGCAAAACGCAATACGCAGTTGATACGTATTTAATACCAATACTCAATGATTGTCTCCTGCTAACCTGTACAGACTAGGCTCATTGTGGTGACTGGTGAAACATTGTATATCATTAACAACATAGTACTGTATTATTGAAAGATCGATTAAAGGTTTATTTTACAATCTACGACTTTCATTATACATGGGTAACAAAACCCCATAACATATTCGGTTTTACTCCGGACAACATCTTCAGCCACCCAATCCCCTTGCTTGAAGTCCAAATCCAGGGGAGGACAATAATCGTCATTTACTAAAATTGAAGGTTTTTCGTCCTAGTATAAAAGTTGCCTGGATCCCATTTTATACTCAATCTATAGTATAATACTATAGATATCATGTGAAACGTAACATGGAAAAAAATTATTCAAATAAATCACAAAATAAAAATTTGAAACAATCTTAAAAGTTACGAAAAGCCCAATTATACATCAAAATGACGCACAACATCCTCTTTACAACCAAATGGCGGAATTTACCTGGATGAGCCAACTATGTACTGCTAGGTCTCGACGGCTAATAAGTTGCTTCTGGATTTTGCAGCGATTCGATGGTAAATATAGAAGAGTTCATACGTCAAATTTACGTAGATTGGACTTCTAGGGTTAAATGTATAAATACCTAAATGTTGTTTTGTTTTTATTATCTATTATCGATAAAAAAACCCGTTGATTTCATTCGTTTTTCAAGCTACGTGCATAGTTTTTCCATTAAAATGCCTCAATTGAGTCATAAAGTACACAAATTTCAAGCATAATAAGTCACATCATTTCTATAAAACCAAAACTGGCAATAATATAAGTCGTGTTGTGCGACTATGAACATAGTGCATAAGGGCATAAGTCGTTATATTGCAAAGAGTAAAAAAAAAATTATGTGAATACATTGAGTTATTCCATGAAGTACTCGTTCATAAGGCCACAACTACAAAAAAACACGAAAAAAGTATATTTATGGGGTTGTTACAATATGTGTTCATATGTAAAAATATAGTCTAACATCATATCTTACACACACAAGCTTAAAATTTTGAATTAATAAAGATTTAGTATTGATATATAGTTTTTTGTCTCTCCTGAAAAGTGCTGTTTTTGAGTTATTCCCTTATTCACTGGAGGCACAGAATTATGCCATTATGCAGTTATCTTATTATTTTACATGCCTGGTTCCATTTATAAGAAATCAGTTCGTAATTATTGTAAAATAGATAAGTAATAAGATAGTTATTATTCTGATTGTTTATCTTGCGTTCAAGCAATATAAAAATGCCTCGTTCATAAGAAATAGACTGCACATTCATGTTTTTATAAATAAACAAACACAGCAAACAATTTTTTATGATTTGTTAATTCCTTGTTAAACGCAAAGTTGTTAGAACAAAAACAAGGCAACGTATTTAAATAACAGCATAAAACACATATCACAAGAATATAATATTTCAGTCAATAAATTTTTTTATTGCTCAATGTTTTTTAAGCTTTATAATACGATCTGATGTATCGTGTTTCTCTCGTCGCTCTATATTCCTCTCCCAGCTTGCGATATGCTCCTAGGACAACAATTAGCGTTCTAGATTATAACAAAACGTCATAAATATAACTTAGGATGTCCTCTAAGCATAAATTCATACGTGGCCACACGCACGCATCGTACCGTCAAATAAACTGGCAGTTTAATCAAAGCCATTAGACGAGTGAGCCAAACACCGCCGACCAGCCCACTTTGAGCCGTGAAAATTACCTCAATACTCTCTCCGTGTTTATATTTAACGATGTTAGTGCAACCTAGGGAGCTCTATCTAAACTGGTGGGTGGCTGTAGCTTATGCCTTTAACGCCTTGCTGGATGTTGACCAACGCCAGGAGGCGGGAGGCCATGCGTTCTTAATAAAGATGGCGGAAACAACATGGCCGTTTTGGCGCGAAATTTGGATAGCAACTAATGAGTACATGTTCTAGGTCGTCTTGGAAGCTTTGTCCAGTCTTCGACCTATATTCCGTTAATTATGTAAGGATGTATCTACAGACTTTAACCTCTTAACCCTTTTGTACCTACGTATTGAATAACATAGAACAAATATACGATAGAATAAAACATTACCATCTCTAGAAATTAATAAGAAGTGGTACCTACCTATAACGGAATTTTAAAGATACTTAACAACAACGACAATTATAAGAAACATCTAGACTTTTAAGATCATTAGAAACTTCTTCAAAATCCTTCCACGATCCATCACAAATTGGAGTGTACTTTTGTACACTATTAGTATGCAAGCTGGACATACAGAGGTCATTCCAAACAGTAACTAACTACCCGTCTTGTTCGTTGAAACCACGACAGCATTTATCAAGCCAGACATCGAATACATTAGACTGGCCGATACAGGCTGTAATGAGAACCCAACCTCCCTTAAATTATTCACGAGAATAATCTTATTACATTTACATATTAATCAACGGATTTTAATTATCCCCCACCCCCTTCCTTCATTTTCTCGCGTCGATTGAAGATGCGACAGTTATATTTATTAATAGTTTGGGATGAATTTGATAAATTATTTATGTTATATGGTACAACATAATATTACGTTAATAGGTACTCTAATATAAATATTTTTAAATATTTAATATTTTAAATATTTTTTTTGAATAAATTTTATCTTACTTATAGGTACATATACTGTATATTTTGAGTTGAACACTTTAATAAGACTTAATTTAAATTATTTTTATGTATGTAAAGACTTGTCGTAAAGAAATTAAAGCGTAGCATCATTTTAGACTCTATCTTGTGCGCTACATTGCTCAAATTGGATTCACAAAGATAAAATAACGTACAAAGGGTTATGTATTCAAATAATTTATATTAACTGGTGCACATTTACTGCATTTCTAAGAAAATAACGTAATTTTTTTCTTTAAAACAAAAACACAAGAAATATGTTACCTTATAAGTTAGAACATATTACAATTATTATTTACTTACTGGACAATTCGTTTATGTATAAAATTATAAATAAATCTTAAACAAAATATAAAAATACAATCTTCTAGTTTAAATTAATACAATTTTAATAGCCAGCTACTTACGCGTTAACCCTTATTAAAACGCTGGGAGCTATACTTCCCACGTCTCAGATTGAAGTAAATCGTGTTTTATTTTTATATGCTTAAACCTAATGCAGTGTAATATTTATCTACGCAATCTTAACATTTCAGAGAACTTTTTTTCATGGAAACACTTTTCAGAGAATTATTACATGTCATGGTAAACACACGTCAAAGTCAGGTGACGTGATTTTGCAGCCGAAAACGACCGTTATTTTTTAGTTTTTGGTGTAGTGCTCAAAAAAAATTAGATAAGTAGATTTGAGTTCTAGCTATGTAAACTAGACTATATTACGGTTGCGTGAAACGTAAAAATATGCCCAGAATCTTTCGTTTATACCTTGGTAGAGTCGATTGAAATTAAGTCTTTAAGTGGGAAGATATCATCCCAGTGTTCGTCACTGCACACGACATTCGGAAATTCTATATATAAAATCTGTGTGTCTAAAAAATCTTTTTTAGTTGGTTTAAGCAACTTATTTATTGTTATTCGTTATTTCCTGATCAGATAATTAGAAATCGTAACTCAATACATTAGTATTTACCTATTGTTTTTATTTTGTTTTAGAAAAATGCCATTTTTATGTTGAAGTCATTCATTTTTCAATTCCCGAATTCTTCCCTCAGTAAAATAAACTTGCATTGATGAGTACTTTCACCTCCTTTATTAAAAAACTTGATCTTTATAATTTTTTACGATAACATTAAATTCACAAGTGGAGACAGGGCAACTAACTAGTGTTTTAAAATATTGATGTCTGGAGTGGACACTGGGAGCTATAGTTCCCACCTATCCAAACTTTTTACAAGAGAGAACAGATGACGGGATATATACTTCCCACCGAAAAAAGGGTACTTCCCCCCCACTAACCCCTTTTTTGTGTGTATTTTTGAAATCTACGACCCAAAATTACCCAGGAACGTATCTTACTTTTTTGTTAGCTCCTCCACAGGCTCGCGTTTGAATAAGGGTTAATATTCCTGCAATAATTTCGACGATAACTTACCTGAAACAAAAGATATTTATTTTAGTTTTACTACAAAATAAAAATGCAATTTTGGTACTTATAATTAATATTATACAGGGTGTCCCACTGTTGGTATACTAAGCTCAAAGGAGGTTATATAGTTTTGCATACGCTGAGTTCGTAAAAAATAATTATAAAATTCCAGACGCATTTTTTTTCAAATAGATGAATTCTTAAAACTCTATCTCAAGCAACCCGCCCAACTTTGCCACCCGCACGTGAGCTATGTTTTCATAGACAAAATGCTCACATTAGCGAAGTAGTAGGTATATGCCGGCTGCGCGAAGCTAGAGAAGGAAACATAGATTTTCAGGAAAAAATTAGCAAACAATTTTCGACGTAATTTTGTTGTTTAAGTATTTTTTACGTGATCAGTGTAAGCAAAACTACAAGTCTCTTCGCGCTTAGTATACCAATAGTGGGACACCCTGTATAAATAACGTTTCTTACACAACTAAAACACAAACCAATAACTGTTAAGCAATATAATATATTCTAATAAAAAATAGATAGATTTAAACCTTAGTAAATCCAATACAACCTTTATCTTTCTATACCTAATAATATTGTAAATTCACAGCTTCATTGTAATAATAATGCCATGTTTAAGATTTATTGTGATTACCCATATCTTTATTGATTTATTAAGACAGAAAGCAGACCATTATTAACTGAGCTATTAAATTGACAAAAATAGGACATATTAATTAATCAACAACATCAATTGTAATATAATAAGTGTTGGTACTTATGGTGCATAAAAATCTTATAAATTTTATCAGCATTTTTACAATATGTATATTATTAAAACTTTTTTGTAAGTACGAACTCGATTATAAAAAAAATCGATTAATTTATCTGTTGCATTATCACAATCGAATCAGCGATTTTAATCAATTATTTAAGCCCAACACATATCAGTTCAGCAATAACCATCAACAATATCAATTCAACGTAACCTTAAAGATAATAAAATTAAAAAGATAAACGCGTTTTATCATCAAGCTCATTTGGGTGCAAACTGCGAGTTTTAAGTTCAAAAGCGGTGGGCGGGTGCATGCGTCTGAATTACGGCTACTAAAGGAGCCAGAGGCGGTTATAACAATTTTATATTCGATTAATTAATGATTCTTCTATATACCTGGTATACTACCTACCTATACTACCTCATTTTTAACCGATTACTGCCAATACCGTTAAGGTATCTCAAGGTATGTGACAGAAATTTGTACTAACTTCACTTAAAACACACAATTAATTACACTTGAGAAGTAGTTTCACAATGAAAGTTGTTTACCCATAAGCAGTTTAATCGCATTTTAATAATATCATTTCAATGTAAAAAAAATATAATTTATTCCACGTAATTAAAAATCCAGCTTACACTTACCGAAACCGCGATTGTATCGAAACGAAATTTTAAAAGCGCAATAAGCTATTGAAATTTTTAATTGTGTTTACAGTCTCGCACTTTTCCCTATGGTTTAATTTCAAATCGTACGTGTCGAGCCCCTTGCACGGAAGATAAATCATGTTACGAATCAACAAAATTATATCTTAGGGGAATAAGAATCGAATCGAATCTTCGCCAGCACTTTAATAAGCATAAAGATAACGCATCTCGATATTAATTAATAAAATTGCATAAGTACAGGTAGTCAAATGGAACGATCACTCCGTTGATTGGCTCCACTTATTTAGTTTATTAAGCTCTGTTTACTTTTTCTTGTTAATCATTAATCTTTTGAAACTCGGGTAATGAAGCTGGATTTCTCGAGTTTAATTTTAGCCTTTCAAAACTGTAATTATATTCGGTGTCGTAAATAATATGATTTTTAGCGTGTTTTATTTAATGTTAACAGGTTTTATTGCATGCTTGTGTAGTTAGCTGTGTATTTTCTTTGTTTGTATATTATTATTATAAAATTGTTAAAGCTGTGGATCACTTCAGAGCTGAACATTTTTATTTCCTTGTAAAACAAGAAATAATGATTCAAATTGCATTTAAAGTTAATATATTTTTAACAGTGCCAGTTTTTAAGTATAAAATAATTTTCATATAATCCTACCTGATGAAAACCTTTTTTCCAGTCTATGAACCTCCAATTTACTCGAAATATTTTATTATTAGACATTCTCTACCGTCTCAAAATCCCCTTAAATTAAACATTATACATGACTGTTAGTCTCTTCCAGTATTTAAGGTTAGTACTAAAATAATTATCCTTTACACAACCGACCGACATTTAGCATTGAATGATTAGTGATAAATTATAGCTTACTCTTAATTAACTAGGAACCAGTTATAGTACAAGTGCTCATGAAATTAGTTCAATAGAAACTTAAAGACCCGTTTGTAACGTAAGCGTTTAAGATATTGTTTCATTCTATTTTCAACTCTATGATGCTTTCATAATGTAATATATTTGTCCATTTTGCTGAGGCGATTTAATGTGAAAATTAAATATTTAATGCAATAATTTGAATGCTAGAAATTTAGCTTAGCTAGTACGTCGACTGTTACTTTTATGAAATGTATAAATAGTTTATAATATTCATAATCTTTTGCATTTTATGTATCTTAGTAGTTATGTTATTGGATTTATTTACTGTAATATGTTCTTAAAATACCTTTTCTATAATGCATAGCTATGCATTATAGAAAAGGTAGCATTCGTAGCTACGAATATTAATTGTTAAGATTTACAAGATCACATAAATTAAGAAAATTATAATTGCGGTGCACAATAAATGGGCATAATTCATTAACGGTTTGACGTTTTTTGTTAGTTAATTTCGAGTCCAAAAAAGCATACGAAACGGTAAAAACAGGTCTTAAATAAAAGAAATAATCGCCTGCAATATCTCATTACAGTGTACAAGTCGAAAAAAGGAAAGTATTGAAAAAGTTAATTAAATAAAAAGCGAATATCGCGACACCGAGGCGCGGGCGCACGCGATCGAAACTTGCATATTGATTAGATTCGATTCAATTGTGCAATATATTCGCAAATATTTTAATATTAATTCCTCCAAGACGTTTGAGCGGTGTATATGTCTGTTGTACATGCAAATCTTTAATAGAAACTTGTGCATCGATAAACTGTTAAACTTTTTATAATAATAATATACTACTACTACTACTCCTGTGGCGCTGAAACCCCGAAGTGGGTCTTGGCCTCCGAGACGAGAACTCTCCACCTTCCCCGGTCCTGAGCGGTCTCTTGCCAATTGTCATTGGCTTGGAGCTTACTCAGGTCCCTCTCCACTTGATCGCGCCAGCGATACTTGGGTCGACCAACTGGCCGTCGGCCCGACGGACGACCCAAGTATGCTCTCTTCAGACCTCGCTCCTCACCCATTCGCTCTACATGCCCGAGCCAACGCAGGCGTCGTGATTTTATTTCCCCAAGTATATTTGGCTCGGCCATGAGTTTTTCTAAATCGGCATTCTTACGGACTTTCCAGCTTCCATCCTCTTGTTGGATAGGACCAAAGATCTTCCTAAGAAGCTTTCGTTCGGTAACTAAAAGGTTACGCTCTTCGTTCTGGGTTAGGGTCCAGGCTTCACAACCATATGTAAGTATTGGTCTTATAACCGTCTTGTATATCCGCAGTTTGGTTTTTTTACTTAAAAGCCTGGACACGAGCACTTTATGCAATGCTGCACCACACTTGAGGGTATTTTGGATGCGGATTTTAATTTCTTCCTCTCTGGTGTGTGTATCAGTTATCGTGCAACCCAGATATCTGAAGCTAGCTACTCCCGTGTACGTTGTATCTCCAACCTGTAGGTTTTGGCGCTGAGTTCGTGTGTCCCTATAGCGCTTCATGTGGAGATATTCCGTTTTTTTGACATTTATTTTTAGTCCGACTTTTTCTGCTTCTTCTTTCAAGATCTCAGCGGCTTTGCTAACTTCGTCACGGTTTTCACCAAGCAATGCGAGGTCGTCTGCATATCCAATTACCCTATGCTTTCCATTTAGTAGCACTCCGCAGTCCAATGCAAGCATTTTCCGCAGGATGTATTCCAGTACCAAATTGAATAGCACAGGCGACAGAGAATCGCCTTGTTTTAATCCGGTAAAAACCGCAAACTCTTCTGTTAGTTCTTTGCCTACTCTCACTCGCATGTTACTGTCTCCAATCGCCACTTTTATTAAGTCCACCAGTTTGGTTGGAATTCCAAGCTCCTTTAAAATTGCGAACAGGGCGCCTCTATCGATACTGTCGTAAGCTTTTTCGAAATCCACAAATAGCGCGTGCATGCTCTGAGCATATTCCCACCTCTTTTCCATGATCTGTTTGAGGAGGAAAATCTGATCTATCGTACTTCGGTTCCGACGAAACCCACACTGATAGTCACTGAGAATTTTTTCCGCGTAGGGTTCCAGTCTGTCCAGCAGTATGTACGACAGGATTTTATATGCTGTTGGCAGCAGAGCAATTCCGCGGTAGTTGCTACATTTCTTCTTGCTACCTTTCTTGTGAATTGGGCAGATGATCCCTGTATTCCAATCTTTGGGCTGTATCTGTTCCTCCCCTCCCTCGTCCCTCGCGCTGGCCCTCGCGGCGTAGGGGAGCGTCCCCCGGGTGGCGGATGGGGGGATGGTCGGTAGTACAGCCTAGCTACGCTACCGGCTAAGTCCGATGGACTCGCTGACCAACGATGGGTGTGGTCCTCCAGCAATATGGGGGTTGTGCGGCGGGTTAACACCCCTCCCACATAAAAAATCTTCGTGTTACGAAACCGAGAACGAGAAAAAGAAAACCCGATCCCAAGAACGACGACTCCAGGCATGGCATAAAGGATTTACGAATAGCTTCATGGAATGTCCGCTCCTTGTTTCGCCCGGGTGCCATTTACCAAGTAAATAGTGAGCTGCGTAGATACAGTGTAAAAGTAGCCGCACTTCAAGAAGTAAGATGGCCGGGCAAAGGGGAGTGTAATATTGACGACAAAGCGATTTTATTTTATAGCGGTAATGACACTGGACACCATACACACGGTACTGGATTCATAGTCGCCAAAGATTTTATCCATAATGTCATTCGCTACGACGCTGTATCTGATAGAATATCAGTACTTCGTATTAGAGGTCAATTTGCCAACATATCCTTAGTTAATGTATACGCTCCTACAGAATTAGCGGAAGACGATAATAAGGATCAGTTCTACGAACAGCTTGAATTAATATACGACCAATTACCGAGCTACGATGTTAAAATAGTACTGGGGGATTTTAATGCCAAAATTGGACGGGAGAATATATATGTCCCAACAATCGGAATACATAGTAAGCATGTGCACTCTAACGACAATGGGCTAAGACTAATAAGTTTTGCTTCAGCCAAAGCCATGGTAGTCAAAAGTACTATGTTTCCGCACAAGGATATTTATAAGGGAACTTGGCGATCCCCGGACGGACACACCATTAATCAGATCGATCACGTAGCGATTGATGAGCGTCACAAAAGAACCATTGAGGATGTAAGAACTTTCCGCGGGGCAGACTGTGACAGTGATCATTACTTGCTGGGAATAAAACTGAAGTTTAGAATAAAATCAGTAACAAGACATTCACAAACTGCAGATGATAGAATTGACATAGACAACCTAAAATCACAAAATATTAAAGAAAATTTTCAATTAGAATTAAGTAATAGATTTAAAGATTTAGATATTAATGATAGTATTGACACAGTTTGGGAAAATATAAAGAACACCGTAAAAGAAATTGGGTTTAAAGTATTAGGAAAGGTCAAGAAGAAAAAGCGGAGGAAGTGGTGGAGCCAAGAGTGTGAAGATAAAATGCAAGAAAAACGACACTATAAGGTTCTGGCGGAGCAAGATAGGCAATGGATTGGAAAATACATGGAATGCGGGTTACAGCTCAAGAAAGCAATCAGAAGAGCCAAAAGACGGCATTTTGATGACCTCATTCAAAATATGGAGTCATTTATACGAGCCGGTGAATCAAGGAAATTCTATCAGGAAGTCAAAACCACAAAAAAAGGATACCAACCAACAACCCAAGTACTGGAGGACGAAAATGGTGACCTCATTACTGATAGAGATGACATCAAGATGACATGGCGAGAGTACTTCCAGAACCTACTTAACTGCCCACCTCCTCAAGCTGAAATAATCAGGGAGACTGAAGACAACAAGGAAGATGTACCTGCTCCCACATTTGAAGAAGTGCACAAAGCAATTATGCGGCTCAAAAATAACAAAGCACCAGGTATTGACGGCGTGCCTTCCGAAATATGGAAGCAAAGTGGAGCGGTGTTTCAATCCAAGTTGTACGAAGTCCTTAGAAGGATAATAATAATATAGATACTTTTTATATGTTCGCGATTAGGTAACATAATTTGTATGCACGATAAATTATATTATATTTAGATACTTTTAATATTAACTTGAACATCACTTATTGATATTAAGCAATTATTTTTAGTTTTATTCTTCATCACTACATAGTATAAAACAAAGTCGCATTCTCTGTCCCTATTTCCCTATGTCCCTATGTCCCTATGTCCCTTTGTACGCTTAAATCTTTGAAACTACGCAACGGATTTTGATGCGGTTTTTTTTAATAGATAGAGTGATTCAAGAGGAAGGTTTATATGTATAATAACATCCATTAAATAGTGGAGAAGTACTGTTATTTTTGAGGTTTCTAATGTGATGTCGTAAATAATTACATTTTATCCGCTTACATTGCAAACGCAGGCTGAACCCTACGAGTTTTATCAAAATAATGTACTAAGTATTGTACACATTAAAAAGGTCTACAGAAAAGTCCGCGATGGCATATGTCTATCTCTTATGGATAACCCACAATAACTTTTTTTTTGTCATTTACTTTTTACGACAAATAATGGCTAATTTTCGAAGCGATTTTAACCAATACAGCATTAATCCTTAACCAATTAAATACCTTGAATACATTGTTCATTTAATATAGATCTATATGGCCCTTTACACCGTATGATTTAAGTGAATATTTTTGAAGATATTACAGATTTAAAAATTGCGGGGCGTACCGTTTGCGGCGGTACCGGCCGGCCGGGCCGCTATGTTTTTATATACAACGTTAAAAGTTTTTCTGTAGTGTATTTAGTATCAGCATTGCACCCGTGCGAAGCCGGGGCGGGTCGCTAGTAAATTCATAAAATTAAGCATTGGTTAGGTTAGGTACTTTCTTCGATTTCAAATTAACATTTTATGGCCGATTTTTCAATGCCCAGATAAACAGCTAGATAGACTTTATTCTTCAGTTAACAAAATATTCAATTTTTCAACAGACGAATAGGACGTATCTATCGAATAACTACGTTATTTGAGGAATAAATCTATTTGCCGCTCCAACGGCCAGATAGCGCGCTATTCGACGGTTAGGCGTTTGAGTTGACAACTGATGCGTCAAATTTGGGATATTTTCGTATGTCATAACATAGAGCGTAGAATTATTAACAATTAAACCTCTTTCTATATAATTATTATCAATTAAAATCATATTGAAATTGATGTTTTTGATAGTACTGATGACCATGCCATTGAAAATTTGCCGAACGCTGCCTTTAAGTATGTCGTTTCCATCGTAAAATATATAAATTGAAACACAAATTTAACCAAACTCTTTACTCGAATCAAAACAACAATCAACAATCATAGAAGACAAGAGCAATACAAGACGTGAGTCATAATGACGGTTGTTGACAAATTGCAAGAGTTGACTCTATCCCGCTCTAACCTGACTAATTTAATATGTTTGTTTCGCCACTCCGAGAGCAGAGCTGCCAATATGGAAATATTTGGTCAGATAAGTTGTTCATCAAATAAATCACGATTGAAAAATAGGCGAGCCGTTATGAGTTAGATAAATAATTGAATAAATCTATTCGAGGGGTAGATATTAGACTGTTTATCTCGGGATTGAAAAATCGGCCCTTAATCTATTTGAATTATATTTTATTATTAAAAATGACTTAAATAAATTAGGTAATAGATAATATTATGGCACCTATTGAAAACCACTTTGAAAAATCAAAGTTGTCAAATATTTAGTAGCAAATAACAAAATAAAAGTCCATCAGTAAATCCGTACTAATATTATAAATGCGAAAGTAACTCTGTCTGTCTATCTGTTACTCAATCACGCGTAAACTACTGAACCAATTTGCATGAAATTTGGTATGGAGATATTTTGATACCTGAGAAAGGACATAGGCTACCTTTTATTGCGAAATATGTACCACGGGCGAAGCCGGGGCGGACCTCTAGTAAGAAATAAGTAGGTAAGTATGTTAAATATTTTCACTCCTAATTACTTTCTTCAATAAAGCATATCACAAATTATGACATCACGAACTGGTGTACCGACTTCATTAAATGTTATGTTGCAAAATCTTTGGATATATTTAATCTCATTTAGTGACAGGAAACCTCGAACCGATTATAGTCAAGGAGCGTGGGACGACAATGCTATTTAATTGTAAACTTTAAACTGATAGCAATAGAAGCGATATTTTGTTAAGGTTATTTTGATAAGTAAGCGAAAGCGATGTTTAAATGTTAGATACATTTTAAACAAGTATATAATCGCGTCGTTTATCGAGAACTATTTATCATAAAAGTAATGCGTTCGTTTAATCTAAGGATACATTAGCGGAATAATTTTTTAAACACTTAATGACTTGTAATATAAGTGTATCGTAATGCGAATATATTTATTGTCAATTGGATTATCTTATCATGTTTATTTTATCTTTCCATAACATACCTACTATTCATAACGTAACACATATTGGAATACATGGTTTTTTTATCAAAATTAAAACTATATTTACAAACACATCCCCATTTTAATATTATTTAACATCATTTAAATATCTTTTAGGAGTAGCTACATTTCACAAAATATAATCGATAAATTGGTAGTTACACTATTTTAGAGCACTAAAAGGTACTTTCACATTACAATTGCGGAAAATATCATAACTTCTAATTTAGTCGAGTTTCCGGGCAGTCTCCTGGCCTAGCTACGGTAACAATCTTACTTTAATTGCAGCCAACATAAATTATGGCGGACTTATTACACACCGCTCCCGTTTCAATACACGCCGCTAGCTGGAGCTCAATTGAGATAATCATTCATATTTCACCTTATAATAAGATGGACATAATATTATGTATTATACCTACAGTTATTTGTATGATAGAGATAAGGCTTTCTTTTTAAGACTGTTTCCTAAATTTTTAGTAAATTTACGTTTTTTAACTAACACGTTTTTTTACTTATCTTTTTAAGTACAATCTAAACTTAGTTTAAAAGCGTAATAGGTTGCTTTGATCAAATACAATTTCCTATTTGAAGAATCTAAAGACATTATTCCCTACCAAGAAACATATTATTTATTATAATCTATACTTTCAACGCATAAAATATATTCTACGTCCAGAATAGTTCGCAAATTATTCAATAGCTGATTAACATAAAATTAACTACATATAATAAATCATAGCGGTACCAATTAAGCTAGCCCGATACAGCTTAGGAACGCGGAAAAATTATATTAAGTAGCCAATTATGTACAATGTACATACTTGTATGAGGCCTTATCGTGTAATCGGCCATTTTGCAACTGGTTTATGCTTTAAGCTATATAATGCTTCATTAGTGTTTAAGTCTTAAGCGCAAAGCAAAAAGTCAAAGCTATTTAAATAATTTATAGATAACTCGCTAATGTCGGGGAAACTAGTCCATTTGTTTTTAATAAAACCAAATAATCAATTGATTGATTATTTTATGATGTATCATAAATTTTAAAAAGCATCGGCAGTTTGTAATTATGGTCATCGGATGTTAACAACTTAAAAGTAATAACAATAAGATTGACATCTTATTAATTTGAATACTGATTACTTTTGACATTACCATAGACATGATACTGAACTAAAAGTTTCCATAGTTTTTTACTCAAACAACGCTATCATATATCTTGAACCCAATCTATTTTGCGACGCTATAAAAATGATAGTGAGTCCATGTAACCCTATCCCTCTAATGATCTAATTACATTGATTAATGAGCCACATTTATATCTCGGGAAGTACCCTCGGACACTCAAGGTTATTTGACGCTAGTTCATTTTAATTTAACGTAAAGAGTTTGTTAGTTCATTTTTATTAGCGTAATATAATAATACAAATGTAGAGAGAGCCCTTTGTTATTTTAGTCAGGTGTCTAATTTTCTGTGAGGAGGAAGTAGATATAAGTATCTAACAGACAACAAGCTTATGAGAAGCAGTATCTTAAGCTCTTATTTATATTAATAACTAGCGGTTCGCCCCGGCTTCGCCCGTGGTACATATTTACGTTTTCTCTACATAAAAACCATCCTCGTACTTCAAGAAATATAATAAAAAAAGAATTATCGAAATGGGTTCAGCCGTTCTCGAGTTATGCGCTTACCAACACATTTTGCGATTCATTTTTATATATAAGATTGTAAACAATAGGATTTTTTTAAAGGATTAAAATAAACTTTTTTCTATATGCAAAGTTCTGTATCGTTTCTCTATTGTCCTGTTAGATTTATTCCCGATCAACCCACTGACCTCGTAGTAATTTTTTTTGACGAGGATTATCCATTTCCTTCCTTCCCAGTTTTAAGAAGATTAGTGTCATAGTCCTTATGAACAGTATCGATATGATACGGTATGTTTTAGGTAATTTATTCAATGTGTGGTGAGTAATTCTATTAAGGTTATTTACTATCTAATAAAATATAAACACTTATTAAAATAAGAAGATCCTATATCAACATTGTTCTCATTTAAATACGTTATTTAAAGGATACGTTATTAAATTATTTCTTGGACTTTTTTACTTATGCTGGTCACACTGGAGGGTGCGGTATTATTATAACGACACAAATAATAATAATAAAGCATACAAATTCTTAATATGGATATGCATAGAATGTATAACAGCGGATGAAGTCGCGGGTAAAAGTTGATATATAGATAAGTTAATTACATGGTACATTCACACAAGTCATTTATGTTGGACTACTAGATCTAACCGATATCTGTTTTTTACGTCTCTAATTATAAGTAAATGTGTATTCTAATTATATAGAAGGGTGCAGAAAGATACATTACGCCGTAAGGTATACGAAATTAAGAACTTCGTAAGCTGTTTCATAATATTTTATTTAAATGTTTGTCTTTATTATCTTTTATTATTAATGGTACGTATAACGTTGGTCCATAAATATAAAGTAAGTTTATTCAAGGAATAAATATATTAATACAACTTTCTAAGAAGGGTGGTTAACATATTTAATATTTGTATTTTTTTAAGACACAAATGAATTGAAATCAAATCATGTGACACGTTATATTGACAATAAAATTTAAAAATAATAATTTTGGTATAACTTGGAAATAACAGTAAATTCAAGACCGTCTCTTCCTTATTTTAGAAAGTAAGTATAACATAATAAATTTTAATCATTCCAAATTACCGTTAATAAAATACAATTTATCGCAAGTTTCATGTTATCGTTGTCTCTCCTTGTGATTAGACGTCGCCGTTAAATAACCATCTTAGCAATATTTATTACCTTCTGTCGGCTAATCATTGAGGAATTTTGATACTTGACTTATTGCTTTTTGTTTGTAATTATTTTAGTGAAACGTCTTGGAGAAAGTGTAACATTGGCTAGCATTATAACTGACAATTATAGGATATATCCGTAATAAATGAGATATAATAGCTAATATTAAGTGCTCGGTGTCTTAAAAATAGATCATTTATGTGTGGGTAGATAAACAGAAGCGTGTCAAATGTTATAAAGATGTATTTCGTAGCTAAGAATAGGATGGCATTTATCGATTTTAATCCATTTTGGTCGCGTGTTTCTTTTTATGTTTCCAAACAGACGGTGACTAAGAACAAAATATATATAATGACTTTGCATATCTAATATAATAATTAATGATAGTTTAACATTTACTCAAATAAATGTAGAGCTAGTTATATAGCCATATACCTAGTTGACGAAACCTTTTGTTCCTTCCGAATCAAACAATGTCATGAATAAAAATTTCTATATTGGTAAGCATAATAAGACCGAATCAACGACGAGGGCCCTCGACGAGATCGCGAGCGTATTTCGGCAAAAATCTCCAAAATCCGACGTTTTTTATTTTACACAGAATTTAATTTCCGGCGTTCACGTGTCACGAGCCTCAAAAACTATTGCGCATCGCTCAGACGGTAATACAAAGCAATCTAAATTGGAAAATAGGCAACGCGCAGTGTGTGCTTACCAAAAACGACCATTCAGAACGCGACGCGATTAAAAAAAGAAGTCCGATGCCGATCGCGCGGGGTGGCCACTCCACAGCGTCCCCCCTTTACCTATTTTTTTTCTTTTTTCGGGAGGTGGCCGAAGCACGGGTGCATACAGCTAGTGCCCACCTTTGTTTCGCATAAACAAATTAATTTCGGCTGATGTTTTCGATAGCTAATATTACGATTGTGAGATCGTTAGGCGGGTTTAATGATCGAGTTCGGTAATTAACTGAACCATACATGTTCTAATTTCGTTTTATGCGGGATTTTTTAATACATAACACACATTTTTATATGCCTATATAATCATTGTGTATAACGAATAAATATTTAAAAAGAGAACCTATTTCAAATTATAAAAATGAATCGCAAAATGTGTTGGTAAGCGCATAACTCGAGAACGGCTGAACCGATTTCGATACTTACTTCTTTTTTTATTATATTCCTTGAAGTACGAGGATGGTTTTTATGTAGAGAAAACGTAAATATGTACCACGGGCGAAGCCGGGGCGGACCGCTAGTTTCAAATATATATCCATTCATCCATAAACTTCCATGATTATGAGACACTAAGGCAACTGAAGTATCAAATAGAAACAAGGGTGTTTACTTTTCTCATAGCGCTGTCTTAGTGACGGCTTGAGATATAACAGCATCTTTAATCGTAGTATGCTCACTCCACAGTTACAAAGGGGCGAGTGAACACGGCACTACATTTGATACAATCAGGTGATAATCAGGCACTTGGTGCGCGTACAGAGCCCGCCACCACTCATTAAGGGGGTGGGCGAGGACAATGCATGTTTGTACTGCTTTTTGTCCATTTTTTTCATTATTTCATTTCATTTCACCCACCGCCCACACGTCCGCGCTCGCGATTGTGCGCCTCCGCTTTTTTATAATTCGTTACCTTTTTTATCGGTCGCTCCATTTTCAGAGGATGGGCGGGCGAGCGCGCAGACGCGCGGGGACAAGCCGCGGACGAAACGCCGCTTTTGCGAGTAGAATATATCACTAACATATAGGTATTATTTAAACAAAAAAATCTTATATTATATACCTAGACGTGAAGAAAATATAGGTAAGGTAATTTTTTTGGATTAACATTTTTGACAAATTAAAAAGTGGCATAAACAAATTTATTCTTTTGCTTATTCAATACCCTGACGTTTCAAATGAAAACAAACAACAACGTGTATTAGACGTCTTTATCTCGAACTAATACAAAAATCCATTTCATAAAGCCAAATATCACGATTAAAAATGAAAACATCGATCTACAAAACGTTACTAAAATAAAATAGACGTATCAAACGCCAGTGCAATACAATCTAAGTTGCATTACGGCCGATAATAGACCCTTTGTTGGGTGCAGTGATAGGTGACTAGCCACTCGCATGAAGACATTCGATGTGATTAAGAAATTTTTACTCTTTTATCCCAGTATTGACACATTCGATTGCCTTTTATGTGAATTCATTTGAATTAGCTTGGATAAATAAGAGTACCTGCAATCAATAATTCGTTTTGTTTTTTGAGTGTTGTAATCAAAGAGAACAATAAAATTATGAGTTTTTAACTGTCAACATATTAAAGAAGATGGAAAATTTAATATTTACTTAAAAACTAAAAGCTTTTTTTCTTGTTTAAGTATCTTTTGTTCTCACTGTTTAGTTTTTTATAATGTCAAAGGTATTATTGCGGGATTTTATCCCTTATCTAAAAAACTACACCATCACGTCATTATCATTAATTCCTATTGATTTTAAAGATGTCTTGTTTTAAGAAAACTTCTTCCAAATCATTGAACAAACTACAAAATGCAATTGAGTATACGCTTTTCAATTCGCAGGGACTAATTGGCTGTAATACGAACAAAAATAATTTAAACAAAGGAACTTAGATGTTTTCATACATCGTTGTTCTGCGATATTTTCGTAATGAATTAACTCAAAAACTAGGATTGATTTCAAAAAGCTTTACACTTGCAGAAAGCTATAATATTCCTAATTAACATATTATCTACTAATTTAACTACGTTCTATTTTTTTATCGGAAGCCAACCGGAGTTAATCGACTAGTACAATATATAATTTAATTTTACAAAATCATCAATGCTTAACGTTAGTATAATAAATTAATATTCATTGTTATACTTTTTAAATTAGCATTATATTTTTTACTCGAATATATTTCTGGAAAGCCTATTAGCGAACCCATGGTATTTTAATATACAAAATGTAAATAACGAATTAGAATCAGCCATTAAGCGGGCTTTCCATTAATTTTAATGCGGCGGTCAACGATTGAGGACAAAAGGAACGGAGTGTCCTTAGGACTAAATATTTTTTGAGATGTGGTTAGGCTCGTTTGAAATATAAAATATCAGCATAATATAATCTATATCGTATGTATTTATATACGAGATTAATATCTAATGTTACAATTTCATGAAATATTATTTAAAAAATTCTAACAATAAGAAATTACGTAGGTACCTTAACGATACGATATTATAATAAACGAATTTTGCTGTAACTTTAAGTAGAAAAAAGGAATTTTATTTCTCTATTATTCTATTCGAAATATATTTAAAATTTACAATCACAAAAACGTACTAGTATAAAGCACGAAACAATCCATCGATATAATTTATTATTCCTTAAAAAATAATGCAAAAACCGCTCCACACATTCCCTCGTCTAACTTTGAATAAGTGTATTGAAAAAAAAAACGCTATGAACTGGTCGTAATGTGCGTGATTGTGCATTTTGATTCGATGTTATGTCTCTACATCTCACTTTTATGTTTATTGAAATATTTTTTTTACGAACGTTATCGCTAAAGTATTGCGATCGAAACATAATTTACATTAGAATTGTACGATAATTTCATACTAATTAATTACTGTCAGTTTTCTGAAGGTGGTTTTTGAGACTATGATCAAAATTATGTGAGTATATTGAGAAAAATTGCTAGAGATCTTTTTTTTATTTCATTACATTTTGGATACTTGAGCAATATCATATGCAAACTGCATTTAGATATTGTGATTGAATGAAACACATTCACATACAAACATGAAGCCTAAAACAATCACATTTTTTGTTATTAAAAATAAAAATTCTTTTAAGTTCCTATTTTTGAATAGGAATCTAGTGAGGTTTTCGGTAAATTTGTTCTAAAAATATTTATTTTCTAGTTTTATCAAAACTATTATAGGACATCAGCGTAAAACTATAAAGCGCAGAACTAAATAAACTCTGCTAGGACATTCGTATCTATGTCTTTATTTCGTCTAGACGTTTAAAATAAAGATGTCTGCAAATAATATTGTTTGTGTAATTAAATAAATAATTGAATTTCACATTGACAAAAAAAAATTTAATGCGTTTTGGGTGATACTTAATTGATACATTTTTTTTTCAGTTTCTATAGTAGGTACAAGGTAAACCTACTTCGGTGTAGTGACTAATCTAGTTATTAACATTAATTTATGTTAAAACTTAAAAGTAATAATGTAATTCATTTTAACTAAGACGATGTCCATTAAATTCTTATTTCCAACGGATCAACTTTAAAACTGCTAATTCTAATAACCTTTGCACGTTCCTCGAAATAGCCGCAAACGTTTACGCGAAGGTAATTAAAACTAAATTCGGTATTAGACGTGGAGAATCACGTGCTAATTGCGCAGGGCTGGCACCGGCGACGCGAGCTTGACAAACGACTTTGATCAATCACGCCGTCCTCCGTGGGCAGCCCTGGCCGCGGCTGCGACGCGATTTATTTGTGCCAGCCCTACCTCGAGGCGTTTGTCACATACTGTCGATGTATATGATTTTTGACATGTTGTGCGAGCGTATTCATGTGAAACAAGTTAGAACATTGATGCCCAAAGTGGTCTGTATCAGCCCCAGAGGTGGGTTTTTGTGACCTACAAATATTGAAACTGTGAGGCTGAAAAAATGATCAACAATTGTGAAGATGGGTGCAATTTTCAATTGACTTACGTACAGGCAGGAGAAGATTTTTGCCTGACATCACAAGTTAAAAATATTCTGCAAACATACTCAACTACAGTAAGAAATGTTATTAAAACAGTATTTAATGAGTATAGTCAACAGGGGCGATTTTATTCAGATAAAAAATAACTGAATAAAATCGCATCGGAACTGTGAGACAAAGTTTGGGGACCGCTGAGTTAGACAAACACGGTTAACCACGAATACGTCAACAAAAAACATTAAAAAATTAGTTCCGTAGTCAAAGAAATTAAGTTAGAGAGAGAAGAGAAATTAAGATGTCATAAATGCCTTATTGTGTTATTTTGTGTTATTATTATATTCCAAACATCTTCATTCATGATTTGGTAACTAGATTCTTGAAAACATTAAAAAAAAATTAAATTATTGGTCCGTTTCTAAAAAATAGAACATGCATCCGTTTAAAATCTATCAAATTCTCTTTGAGTGTCGAAACGTTTTTATGAGTTTTATCATTCAAGTTTTCTATTACAACATTTCTTTCAATTATCAGCTTCATTTTTAACTCATTCGAATTCAATCCAATCTCCTTATATTCGTGAGATTTTAAATTCGTATACTAGTAGAGCTATTGTATTTTAAAGGCAATGAAAATAAAGTATTCAGCTTGAGAGTAGGTCAGTTTTTAATAATTATGATTTTTTATTTTTTTGCACTTTACATAACAATGAGTGATTCATTCAGTATCTAGCACTTGTATTAATATAAGTTGTCTGTAAAATTAAGGTTGTTTTTCTCCTTGACATAAAAATAATAGAACGGGTATAAATTTTTTATGCAAGTGAACTTTGACCTCGGTTCTAGTTTACTTTATTTTAATATTGATAGGTAGCCTTAATTAGTACCAACCCTTTCATAAAGTTAATTATTGAATAATTCATGTAAAAATATTTTGTGTGAACATTTTGAAATGAAATGAACGTGAAAAATATTTTATGTAGTGAAATAGAAATAATGTAATAAATTTAAAGATACTCTTACGGTTTCCGAGCGTTTGAAAGGAAATAAATTGATACAGACATCGAATAGGATCTCTGAAAAAAATACCGACCGGTTAATGAAAAAACTACGCAGTCAATATTTGATGAGAGCCAATTTAAATGTTCGTCCACTTGTAGACATCGCATAGTTCAGCCTGTATCGCATATGTGGGGGAGCAACGCCCGCCGAATTCCCGAAAAAAAGAAAAACGAAGAAAAATAAACATGGCCGCCTCCGTGTGCGCGGGAAAAAATGCAGATATAATGCCAGTAATAATAATAATAATAGGCGATCGGACCACTGGACCGCTCCGCCCGCCCCCACCCAATTTTCATTCAAATGTGCTTGCGTTTTTTTAAACTATTTTTTATTACGATATTTTTTCGGCATTCCATTAACTATGCGACTGTCGGATAGTCGTGTCGGTATTCCCGCGCTTTTTAGATTATCTATTTTGAATGTCACATGAATTTTAAATGTTTGTTACATTATAATGCATTTTTACACAAACTTTGATTACATAAAATGTTTTTATTCATTGAATGCGATATGTTATCTGAATAGTTAAATGAATTTATAATGGTTCATGAAATCAAATAGGTTTTTTAATTAGGTAATTAATTAGTTTAATCAAGATACTCTCATTAGTTGTAAAAACAAGATTAAGAAAAGGCGGTATAACAAACAAGATAATATATTTTAATGTTGAAAATATCGATAGCTATTAGCTATGCAAACGAGCCGCTTGGCTAATCACATATGGCCCACAAAAGAACTTCGGACTCTGGTGCAACTTTGCAAAGCGGGATCGTATCACTGAAGTATTGGGAATAATATTTGTACAATAATAATAATTTATACAAAGTTAAATAGAAAAACGCCAAATACAATTGCCGTATTTCAATAGAAATTTAAAGACGAATTTTTTTTTGATTTGGTAATACATACTAAGAAATTCTGAAAATATTATTGTTATATATTACTTTTTATTCAAATTTATAAACAGTTCCGTATGAATACATTTAAGAAATCATAGCAATCTCGCGTCAAACTTTGGTTAGAAAATCTTTCCGAGAAGTTTGCAAGATCTTGAGTTCCAAGAAACTATGTGCGTACTTGATGCAGTTCAAGTAAGTAATATGATTAATGTTAAATTATCATAACATATTATAAATAAACTTTATGATACTAATTGGAGTAGTAAGATCGAGTTGCAACTTGCAATTAATTTACCTTCATACTTTGTACATAATACTGCATTTTAGATTTTGAGCATGCATTTATTTTAATTTTTAATTTTCATTAATTAGTAAACAGGTGTTAACGAAGGCGTCTAAACAAAAACAGAGAAGTCTTAGCGCAGGCACGACCGGAACCCGTAGGACAATGCGACATGACATTCAATTTAAACTCGGACGTCGGGCCACGCGTTCAATAATTAACATAATGTACTTTTTCTACTTTTTGCACATCTCGTTTGACACTCCATCACTCATGGAAATTCCATTTTCAATGCCGCTATAGGGGAGGGGTGGGGTGCAGCGGTCTTTGCATCCGCGCGATGGACATGGCGGTTTTTGGGTGGTGAGGGGTGGTCGAAAAAAAGATTGTTAAAAAGGCTGGCCCCCGCGACGGCGGTGTGTGAGTGCGTGCGGGTAAAAAAGCGCTTACTAATCGATACTATAGATTCTGAGGCAAGTAGGTTGCGCCGGTGCCACGCCGATTGGTCGACGACGATCGTTTCAGAATTTTTTCGAGGCCTCTAACGAAGCGGTCGATGTTTAAGTCTTTGGACGCAATCGGACCTTTTGAACGGGCGCGGATGTGTCGTCTTTTTACCACCGCTCCGGGCCTAACTCGACGGTCAACACTTGAAAATTAAGCGCGCTTATTCGCACTTAACTTTGTCCTTCTTTCTGCCGCTCGAATTTCTACGGTCACGTGCTTTCAAAGACACAAAACGTCGACTTCAGTTTGAATGGCATATTTAATGCTTTTTTCGAGTCGCTTTACTGCAATTTTCGGTTAATTTTGTTTTTGTTAGAGTGAATGGCTAAATGGCAAACACTTTCACATTATAACTAATAACGGCAACATGCGTGGTAAAGCTTTAAAATATTAGTTTAGGTATAGTAATATAATAAGCTCTTTGAACTTATCAATACATAACATGACTCTATTACTAATGAAACTTAGAATGAAAACTTTTCTATGTTAACTTTTTTTAACATAATATCCTGGCATGGCTTCAGCTAAAACTTTTATTAGCTAGGTATTGGGTACACTCCTATTGCCTCCACTAATCATAAAAACAATCAAGTACATTCACCTTGACATCTTAAAAAACTAAAAAATACTTTGTAACTCCATTTCAAACAAAACCCGAGCGTTAGTGATCTTAATAAAGCATTTTCTACATAAAAGAGTACGTCACAGAGGCAACAAAAGTGTTCCACTAAGTAGATGGTTGAGGAGTGGGTTAAGTGTTACCTCATTCTTAAGGTTGATGGGCTCTTGCTGAGGCCGGGACGGGGAGTGCCGTCCCACCTCTGCACTCTCCAACATATCAGCCTCGCATCCCGATTCGTCTGGAAATAAGCGCGTGGTTAGAATGTGAATAAATAAATATAACTACTAATTCTATATAAATAGTACCTGCTGCTTCTTTTTTGTTATCTATACTTATACTTATTATTAATATATTTTAATTTTAGTATTATAATTTATAATATGGCTGGAGTTTGTTTGTTTGTTTAAACGCGCTAATCTCAGGAATTACTGGTCCGATTTGAAAAATTCTTTCGGTGTTAGATAGCCCATTTATCGAGGAAGGCTATCATCTCGCTAAGACTACGGAGCACAGCTAGTTCATAATATGATCAAGGTATAGTAGAGCACGTATACTCTACATAACACATGTTTAAGTAAGCTTTAAAGAATGGTATCTGTATTCTTTGTTGGATATTCTTAAATAAATAAATCACCAGATAAAGGTACTACCTATTCTTAAATAAATCTGAAAATAAATGATTATATCATGTTTAAAAAATAAATATTATGAGTATTTTCTGAGACATAGGTAAAATTTAGTTTAAAAGATAGACCAATGTTTTAACTAATCAATATGTAATTATTGTAAGCAGGTAATAATTTAAAAATGTATATATTTTTATATAATGTAAATTTAATAATTGTTAAGAAAAAATAATGAGACGGTAATATTTAATATTATATTTGATTGTATTGCAGCGAGTAGAGACCACAGAGGGGTAACGTTGGATAACGTATCAAGGTGTTTTTTCTAAACAGCTTCGACAGTTGCGTTGTATCAATGTGGCAGATGGTATAATTTAGTGTTTTATTCAACTAGAGAAACGTAGTAGATATTATAATGAATATGATGATATAAACTACGAAACATTATAGATTTTATTGACTCTAAATAGGGGAAATACATTGAAATAGCAAATCAAACAACTTGATAATTTTATTAAAAACATCTTAAATCTCTTAATCAAAAAATAGTGTATCTATCTATCTAAACAACACAAACACGTTACAAAAAAAATACGAATAAAAATAAACTATATAATTCCATGTAGTCATTTATTAAACGCATTAATCATATTTAGACACTGTCTAAAAATTATATCAAACGATTTATTCCCTAAACGCTCTTTTTACAGCGTATAATCCAAAACGAAAGCAAAGCCTCAACACGTACTGAACTTGCGAGACAAAAGCCACAAAAGAAGCAGGCCTGACCCACCTCAACGCGTACCAACAAATAGGTCAAGATCCGGCCGAGTCGGCATTCGGAAGGAAAATTCCCTCTTTATTTACCTGTGGGGAGTAAAACTCCACTGAATTTCGTGTGGACCTTGTCCGGCGATTTTGTTTTCACGATTCGTGGTTTTATAGATGTCTTATTTTGGTATTAGGGGTTTCGTTTTTTTACTATGAGTGTTTTGATAAAAGAAGGTAGTTTTGAAAAAATAAAGTTTGAAAGTGGGTTGTTTTATTAATTGCTGTTGCCTTATTTAACATTTACCTGTTTTACAATCAATATCTAGTTTACGTAATATTTATCGTCTAATTCCTCACTATTAATTCATTTATTTCTTTTTATTTGTCACGAGGGTAGTTTTCAAAAAGTTACCACACTATTCGATCAAACATGCACACAATTCGTTAGAAATACCAAAACTTCCCGAAACATGTTACAGTTAAGTATCATTTAAGGCATAATTCATTTATACGTCCGTCTAAACGTGATCCATTATTTGGATTTTAATGAACATTTCCCGTGAATCAGTTACAGTAAGTATACCGATAGTACGGGGATCGAATTAGACCGACAAGATAATGTTCGGGCTTTTATTAACAGCGAATCTACTTCGATATTTACAGATGAGTCAATAAGCTTTTCACTGGAAACACTTGATTTAATCCGCAACTTGTAGGATTTATCGATTTTCTGGTAATATTGTAAGTATTTATTGCTTCGAATTCCTGAGGGAATGAAATTTAAGGGGTGGTAACGATGTTATAGCATAGAATCACGGCTCCTTTGCAAAATAGATCTATTTGTGTCCTTTGGCGCAAGATTTATGAAACATTATTTGGTACGAAATTTACTTGTTCAATTATGCAATCTAGGGTGCTTCAATTAATTATATATTTTCAGTTAAAACGAAGCGAAAAATGGTAACCATTTTAAGTTCAACATGACTGAATTTTTTCAATAACACATTAGATGCCGCAATGTAGAGCACGAAAAAGAGTAAAAAAAATCTATTGAGAATTAATATTTTTATTTAGAATTTAGAATTTCTTAATATTTTTATAAAAAAAAATACTAATACATTTCGTTAAACAAAATCCATGCTTCGCACAACAATTACGAAGACAAAATTTTAATGATATTAAAATACGTAACATTTTCATTTTCATTTTCTCTACAATCTTGGATACAGTCGGATTGTCAAGTTCAGTTATAAAGCAGTAGTATCAAAGTTACTGGCTAACTCGATAACCCAATGTCCTATAAACGTATCGGTTGCAACAAAAACAAACAATAAAACGCTGTATCTTACCACTCCAATCAACTCTGGGCCCGGCAAGCGAAACTGAGCCTTAACGACCTTACAAACTAAGACACTACCAATCATTGTTCTGCAAATAGCTGGCCGGCCTAAGCAATACGAACTGATGCCAAAACGTAGCGGCCGTCGAATATGATTGCTCCTAATGCGTTGGGCAATAGGGGGGTGAGGCGAGGTCGGTGGAGGGGGTTGCGTCGCGCCGTGTTTCTGACCGAGCAGTAAGTCTGGCTTAATCCTATCGGAAACGCGGGCCCCCATTGAAGATCGGCAAGGACTCAATATGGTATCCGATCTCACGATACATTTCGGGATATTTGAATTTACTTCCTACGTTTGGTAAGGCTCTGGGCGCTTATCAATTAAGCTTTGTAGAGCAATCATTCAGATTTTCAAATAAAAAAAATCTGACCTTATTTCTAAATACCACCAGAAACATAATCCATGAGCTACATGAATAGCATAAGGGCATTAAAGCTAGAGCTCACAGATGAACACACGAATCAATCACACCATAGCCCGAACAAATGAATTATTAATGAATCGTTCATATCACTCCGCTCAAGCTCGACAAAGACGGAAAACGATTGCACATCTTGTATCTAAAACTAGCTGCACTAGATTTATCCGGCGATAGTTGATTCCCTGCACACTCGACTCTAGGCGGCCTGTAGAGGGGGACATTACAAATTAATAGCACAAAGACCGACCGCAGATCGCCGCTGCGAAAATTTACAGGCTCCAGACACTTATAGTGCACTGCAGACGATAAAGGCTGGCTTTACGTGCGAGTATACGTAAGGCGTAGGCGTATTTTGGCAGTAGGTTAGCTTGCTATAGCTATAATGATAAATTTCTAATAAACATTGTTCTTGGTGCAGACTGGAGATTAAATTTTAAATAAGCTAAGGCGCAACGCTCGTAAGACATATTGAATAAGTATAGCTAGGAAATATGTTTGTTGTAGAAATCGTTCTTAGGAGAATATTCTTGCTATTGATAGGTGTAAAGTATTTTTAAGACTCTATATTGCACGCCTCATAAGCGAAGCGTTGAGGTGGGTACTACTGTCACTTCGCGCAAAACATCTGATTTTTCAAACTTAAAATGTCTTTATGTATCATACATTGCACTTGTAAGATAATACATACACACACATATTAAGAAAAAACACTATTTTTAACGTTCATGATATTTTTGATGTCATTTCTGTTATTTAAACTAGTTAAAAAACAGTTTAAAAAAGTTCTGTCTTGGACGTCCGTGTGTCTGTATGTGCGGATCCTTTTTCTTGTTAACACGATAGCGACCGAAATACTTTACTAATCGAGTCTTTTTTTTTCTCTTACGCTTGAGTATGCTCAGGAATAGAACCCTTTCATTTTTCAGGGTCTGATTCGATGTGGTTTAATTGTTATTAAATAAACAAAAATAATAATTAATATTAAAAAAAAATTATGAGGCATGCACTTTTGGATTTTCCAAATTATTTTAATAATATTCGAGAAGTTTTATTTAAGTAGATTAAAGTAATAATATTAAAGTATTATAATATTAAAGTAGTTTTTAAGACTGTATATTTTTTTCAGAAGTGTTCTTATATTTTGTACAAAATATCACAATAACTTAATCAATCTCAATTGATAGGATTAGATGACCTAATTCAGAGCAAATGATTGAATTAAAGATTATTTTATTGGTCATTAGTTTTTGTCTAGCCACTACTTAGGTCTAGGTCATTCGTTCTGTGGTGCGAATACACGTGATCGCACGTATGGTTATCTTATGTACATGTGTAATATGTATATGTTTAGTATCTTCAGGATTCAGGAGAACAGGGGATTATTTTAATAGAAAGCTATACACGAACAACTGTACAGACAAGAACTAAAAATAGACTCGTTTGTCTATTTTTATTACGCTAATATTTCTAATACCTTCTTCTATTGATATTCATTAAAATGATAGACGGCAAGATAATAATATCTTTAAATAACGACAAACTAGATTTAATTTTAAAAATAGATCGTTTAAATGTCCAAAAACAATTTGAAATTTGCGGCTCATCAAGCATTCATTAGACCGCATAAATCTGGCTCCACAAAAAATCTAACAAACAAATTGTATTTTCAACATCAAAAAATCCATATAAATGTGCCATCCCAATGTATCAATCATATTTAATCAATAACAACTAACAAAGGATCTATTCCCGTGATAACAAATGCAGCAAACGTCACAACACACATATACAGCTAATACCTACACACACATGTCTGTTTTACATGTAACTATATATTTCATTGTACATTTCTATTCCAGTTTTAGTGTTAGCATGTTTTATATTTCTATTCTCCACTAATCAAAACCTATGCAGCTGTATTTTAATATCAAAAAAATTGGTACTAGAGTTTGATTGCTTTTCCAATCGGTTTCAAATACTAAGCGATGCTCTCCATTTGCGTTTTGTCCTTTACAAAGAGTACAATACTTGTTTATTTATTTTCTATGCCGTATCACGCATAAGGGGAAATGTTGTTACTAATTTTGTCAATATATTTGGACACTTAAAATAAAACAATGAAAAATGTGGAATAACGAAGTGGTGTTTGATATACAATTCGGTTTATTTGTTCTAATACAATTTACACGATTATGAAAACAATTTCAGTCCAGGAAAATTTTTTCATATTGTATAAACTAACTGCATACGTATATTTACTAACATTGTAAAAGTGAGTGTAACTCTGTTTGTCTAGTACTCCGTGAAGACTCTACCCCTATATAGATGATCAAATTATTCCAATTTGCTCAATAACAAAAACAGTTAATTTTAATTATACTTATATTCTCCGATACATGTATTAAGAAAAAACACATTTCAACTAACTTTGAAACTAGATGATGTACTAATGAATCTAATAAAAAACATCACGTTTTAGCTAATTACTAATCAGAAGAAAGTGCGTAATAAAGCGAGTTAGTTCAGTTTTTTGTCTCTTATAAACGCTATGTAGTTTGCTCTTCTTCTGTTGATACGATAGGTGTGTGCAATCATCATTGTTTATCAAAAGATTCGACGAATAGTCTGTTTAACCAGCGCGGCGCGGCGATCTAGCTACCTACAAGGCTGCTTAAAGCCGAATTATATGAATTGTAACACTTTCCTTTCTGTTCAATATCATCGCGAGGCATTTAACGAATGGCCTCTACAGTAAGCGGACAAATTGCTTCTAAAACAACAAAAGCCGACCGGAAAAATTCACAATCGCACCGAATCATTAATCTCAGAAACAAATGGAAATCGGCCGACATCTGCTATACTGGGCCTCGAAAAAAATGGCCGCCATAGTCGACAGTTGTCACGTTATTCTCGACGGGATTAATTAGAAATGCGATTAAAAGCAAACAAAACAGGGAATGGTGAACTTAAATTAATGAAAAATTACCACCCTCCGCGAGCACTCGTCAACTCTTTTTTTTACGGGGTCGCTCCCGCGCATTAAGCGGCTTTAATTTGAATTCGAAATTAGAATTACGCGCGTTTTATAATTATACTTTTTTTCGGCCAGCGGCGGTTGATTTTTAATATAGGTTATGTATTGTTCTGATGGCTTTAGTTAACAGAACTCATTCTGTTGAAAATTACTCGTTTCAAAAACAAATACCTACCCTGTTTATCGAAAGCCAACTCATTATATTATAATTTCTGAATGAAAAGAAGTGAATTATTATTCTGGCATTGTAAAACCCGGTAAACAAACTTATCCTATTATGTACCTACTTTAAAGTTTCAGTGAAGTATCAATATAGCTTTAATGAGCATTACTTGGAATAAGTACTAATAATAATAAGTTGTTCAGAAAGTATAACAATCCAAATAACGAAATGCGATGAATTGATGATAGTTAAACAGGATCCTTTATTTAAAAATAAATTTCATATAATCCAGCCTTTGACAAATTGAATAAAGCAAACAATATTTAAATGCTGTCAATAAACATCTTACCAACTTTTAAAAAAGCTCACCTTACAAAATCAAACAGTACAATACAAAGCCATGAAAACGCACAAATAACACGAGAAGCCGTGAATAATAAAATGTAATAATGAGGCACGCGTAACAACGCGTCGCAATATAATTTTAGAACAATGGTGTTCGTATAATAAGTGATCGGGAACACCCGCGGAAGGGCAATGATAAGTGCTTTTGTACGGCGAGTGCGCGACAAGGGCCCTTTACGTACGCGCCTCGAGGAATCTACGGGATTTTGTTTTTTTTTTCGTGTATAACAAACGTACAGGCCATTACGCCACTATAGGTGTTATAGGTATAAGTGAGCATTGAATGAAACTAAGAATTGTTTCTACTTCTTTTTGATAACTATAGATAACGACATTATAATAAATAGTTAAATAGTTAATATACCTCTCTATGAACTGTTAGAAATCAAAGAACATTCAGGACCAAAAAATTGCAGAATTTTTTCTTTTCAAATTTGATATAACAATAAATCTATCTTCTATATTATATCCTTACAGGAATTGTTTAGTAGAGCAAGTGAATTGAATCCCTGGAGGTTATAAGCCGATAAGTATGTCAGGTTCTAGGTTCAAGAAGGTAGTAAATCTATACCTTAAAGTACCTTTATTCTATACTTTCCTAAAATGTATAATTTAGAATATTTGACATTTCATTCCGTAGAAGCTGGAAAGTTCATCATAATCAAGAACATAATAAACGTATCACAAACAAGTATATGTATATAAATTAACTTTAAACAGCGAATGTTGGCGTAAACGATCTCATAATACGATAATAGCTTTAAAACAACCGCTGACAGGGCTCTTTGAACTGATGTATTAATAGTCTAAACAAAAGTTTATTGTGAACATCAAGGGAACAATTGCTAGGAAATAGTCGCTACTGTGAAGTGCAATAATGCGTGATTTATCGTCAAATTACTGGATGCATTTTATTATTGTTTTAAAATAAATTGTCACTAGAAAATCGTCAGTTTTAATACCGGAGATATTATATTATTGCAACGATTAAATATGGTTTATAGTCTTACAACTATGTTAGTCGTGGTAGAATCATTTATTGACATTACACAAATGCTACTTTTATGAGATGATTGTATAGTTATAGTTAGCTTTATTATTTCAGAAGGAATTCATACATTTATGTAGTACCTAGTTCTAAATGTTTGCCAGCTTTCATCATCTTCCTTATCCCCTACCTACTTTCTCTTTTTCACTTTCTCAAAATAAAGTTTTCTGTTTAGTTACCAAAAATAAGAAAAGGACAACATCAAACGAAAGCAACATTATATCAACAACGTTTTTGTAACAATTTGTTATTAACTAGAGTAAATTCACATTAGCTCTATGAGCTAACCATTAAAATTTCCCAAGCGCAACACTCCAAAATTGGAATTACAATGCTTCGATCTCCCCCGTACAGCCGTCAACCGTTAAAACTAGCGTGATTAAAACACAAAATTAACCCCGCGTACATTTACAAATATCGGTCAATTAACGGCCGAGTGAGATAACAATTGAAATCGGTTTCGCTTTCACCGATGCCCGGTTAACGTGCGCTAAATATAATAATAGATCAGCGGATACATCAATGCTCCATGCTTTCGCACTGCCACTTTCAATTTTCCGAACGCAACCGCGCACAGATAAAATAATGTTTGTATACTCTGTGCCACCACGGTACGATGCCGTGTATTGTGATATATATCATCGGATTTTTGGCGGGAATGTGATGATAGAACGTTTAAGTTCACATTTTATTGGTGCATTTGTTAAAATTTTGCTTTCATTTGGAATATGCATAATATGGACTACCTATTTGTATAAAAGTAATTTAAGTTAACAAAAGTAGAGGCGTTAGGAATAAGTTGACACAAATATTATTTTGATGAATAATAAAGCTCTGAAATAATTGAAGGTTATTCTTGTAAGTACTTACTAGGTGCCTGCATAGTCATAATATTATGAGCTTACAACAAATATATCCATAATTACCAATATTTTTTAATGAATCGAAGAACCATTGTTCAAATGCAATTAATATCTTAAACAACAATAACGCAATTAAACTTTATAATGTAAAAAGATCGTGCTTCGGCGCTCCAAACTGAAGATTTAACGATTTCATACATCTGTACGAGCACAATCATAAAAATTGCCCATCCATAAAGGTTTATAATAATGCATTTATGGTAATGATTAGACGACTTTAAACTCTACTTAATATTATTTAAAGCTTATTTTCAAACGAATCCGCGATTCATTAGTAATACGAATAAGGGCGCTTGTGCACTACAAGGAATTTTACTGTCCGGCATTCCGATTTTTTACGGTCCGGTTTGGCATGAAAAATCCGATGAATTGCTTGTGCACCTGTCCGTCTTTACTCGGATCAGTACGGTACAGTTCAAGGAAGTTTGGCGGTATAATGCTATCATAAATGATTGTTTTTGCATTTTACAAGAAACGAGTAAAAAATATAGAAGGTGAAATATTATTATATTACTTCGTTATAATAAAAAGTAAAGTTCCGTAAGAGATTTAAAATTAAAATGCGTGTTTCACTTATTTATTTTAATCGGTGACGAGGAGCTAAAGCTATTCCCACTTGAACTTGAACTTACCAACACTTACTTAGATAATAATTATAGGTCAATGCTTGGTCAATGTATATAAAATAACAATACCGACTTCTCAAATCTCATTGCCAACTAAAAGAAAGTAAAACAAGAGCTTGCTTTTAATTGGCATATGCAGTAAAAACAGTAAAATCCAAGCAAGTGGGCATTCGAAAACAATTATACCTACAGCGACTCGTAGACACAAAAAACCATCCGGAATAGGGAAAAGTAAAATGTCGGACAGTAAAATTACGTATAGTGCACAAGCTAGTATATAGATCAATGGCGTGCCATACCGGACCGTAAAAAATCGGAATGCCGGACCGTAAAATTCCTTGTAGTGGACAAACGCCCTAAGGGGTTGGCAAATCCAACTTCTATTGTTAATAGTCACGCGTCGCGTTATAATTATGTTTGTTATTATTAATGGTATAGAATAATTTGACTGAATAGATTCTTAAAAAAACTAAAAGCTATAACATATAATAGCGCTTTTATTTAGTTGCATAATAGTTAAATTAATCCCTAGAAATACCATTACCTCATGTGTTTGGGACATGAACCATAGTATGTTTGTAAAATAGCAATTATGTTTATCCAATTGCACATAAAATAAATAGTAATTCTATAAGAAAAGTGTTATTGTAAAGTAAATCGTAAACAAAAAGTAAAATGCGATGTAAATTTCCAAATGTCAAACGAAGTCAGTTACAACTCCATAATATAATTCATAAAAAGTGCGAACAGCGGACATCGTGTTATTTCGATTCAAATTATCTTTAATGCGCTGTTATTTTTGAGTTTTAATGCGCCCGCTATAAAAAGATAATCACAAAAATAATTGAAACGAAATAATAAAGAGAGTGGGGAGGGAGAGGGGGCGATTAATGACAGGGTGGTGGGATAGTCGCATTACGACCTAAATAATCATCATAATTACGCTTTTTAGCCCGGTTTCCCCTTTTTACCCTCTAAGTACTAGAGATTGTCTATTTGAGGCTGTTTTTTTCCAGCGGTTCGTAGCTATGGAATGACAGATTTACTTCTTTATTGCTAATAATTGTTGCAAAACAAGCGCAACTTGAAAATTATAGCAACAACTTTCTCTAATTACCTACTGCTATAAAATAAGGGAGTGTAATTTTATTGGTTGTATTTTTTATTTATTGCTTAATTGACAATTGAATATTATATTATCAGACATAACGCTTTACTTAAAATTATTGTGATAAATGAACGTTCAATTTAAAAGATATTGGAACCTACTAAATTTTGATCGTAGAGCACAAAATATTTATTTTATTAATTGTTTAGTTTTAAATTGCTTTTTTATTGTTCATGTATAAGTAGTTTATTTATTCCCAACCCGTTACCCGTTACCCATACCATAAAAAAAATTTCAGATTTTCGTCATTAAAGATATACGTTAATCCAAAAAAAAACACATGTAGAGATACTTCTTTCAACATGTCTCTACCAAACCTATGTTAATCTTTTTAAACGTAAAAATAAATATTATTTAAATTGTAATACGTATGCAAATTTCCACTCGATAAAATACTAAAGGCAAAACAAAAGGGCAGCGGCAAACGTACACAGTAGTCAGAGAGTAATAGAGTGCCTGTACCATGTTCTCGCGCGACCCTTCTAAAACTGAAATGAATTGAAAGTGCACGCTCCATTGCCTCATATATATGGAACGCGCTCTTGCAAACGTGAAGAATGTAGCAATGTATTGCATTTAGAAATGGAACACGTTTAGATTAGTTATCTTATTTATGGCCTGAATCTTAACGGAATAGAATTGTTTTAAAATAATATTGATGATTTCTTATAATCGCCACATCTTTTTAATTAATTATCCTTTTAGTTACTTACAATAATACTTATTTCGCTTTTAATTTACTCATGGAAAGTATGTGTCTTATTTTACATTTATTTATAAACTTGTTACAATTTCCTGCACAATTTTTTGCTATAGTAATGTTCTTATGATAAAGGTTCAAGGCTTAAAGGTTTATGACCGAAACAAATAAACAAAGATGTTGCTAATGTAACGAATTTAAATGTATGTAGATTAAATGTAGATAAATGTATTCGATTTGCAAAGCGGAGTGCTTGAAGAATCGGTATATAATTAAAGATAATGAGACGCCATTCAGACGTCCGTCTGTGTCCTGTAACTTGGAGCTACGAATTGGAGGGATCAGATGTGGTAATATGTTACATTTTTTTTATTCAGTAATAGATACAGTATCATCAATTGATTCATTTGATTTGTAAGAGAAAAAAATACCATACCATACCATATGAATAAGATTAAGAATAAGATACTGAAAAGTCATAAAATATTTTTTTTTAATATATTAAACACAATATTTAAATAACTCTTATATACATACATACATTTAAATTTATTTTATATTTTATAACAATGGAGAATTTAATTTAAATTAACAATGGAGAGTTTAGTTTATAAAACTATTTAGTTTTATAAACTAAGGTTAAAACAGCGTTATTACTTTATTAGCATGTTCATTGTTCACGTAAAAAGATGCCTTCTCCATATTTTATGATCACTAACTCTCCACTAAGATAGAGGTCTTTAAATGAACGGGTTTAATTCGGTTTAATTTTATATCATCTCGCTCTGTTTTCGGTTTCTTTGAAATATGCATTTAATTTCTTATAATAAAATTTGGGTTTTCGATATTCCGAAGTTTAATGTTTTAAGTGCATGACCAAATTTAGACATACGTTTTAAGAACCTTTTTTAATTCTCATGAGGATCTCATTATGCTGCTTAACAAGTTTAAGTATATTAACAAATTAATAATAATCAGTGTACCTAAATATAAAATTTATTTCCTTTATACCTGTCATTAATTAAGAACTTGAAAAAAATTCTGAAAGCTTACCTTTAAATTTACTCCATGTCAACCATATAGATATATGTCCTCCTAAATGTTAATTTACAATGACGAGTATGTAATGTTGGTTCACATACCACATAGTGTCAAGCAAGCAATCTATATCGATGCGTAAACCACACGAGTTAACTCACCTGAATCTAAGTTTTTTACAACTAAACCTACCGTCTACTCTTAAAGGTATAGGAATAAGTTAAATGTGTTAAATCTTATTTTAGTAGAGCAAGTCAGTAATGAGTTGAAAGGCTGGGTATGTCATGGTTTGAATTAAAATATAAATACATATGTAACGAACAATGCAGTCAGCTCGTATGCATTCCACTCGAAATCAAGTTGTAGCCCTTTGTAACAACAAATCGCTCGAGTGATACATAAATAAAAAGGTCACGTCACGATACAGTTGCGACTTAAATCTTTTCAGCATTAAACAACACTTCACCCTTCTTATTTTAAATATTCAACGAAATTACCAAAATGAATAAACGAAATAGCAAGTTATAATTAAAATAATTTACTTAATGGCCTCAGTCATTAGCGATTTTATTTCCAAATCGTCTGTTTTTTTCTACGAAATTACCACTGCTTTCACGAGTGGCAACATTTTTTCATTTGCTAGATTTTTATCTATCGTAATCATTCGTACTTTATTACATTTTTATTAAAGAATAAATGAAATAAAATTGAGCTCGAGCAATAATTTTAAGTGACTGAAACGTAAAATAAGCTATATTTAATAAAACATAATCATGATAAAGCTTCAAAGTTATTTCTGAGGGCGAGATATCAGATAGTTCATTAACCTGTGTAATGTCATGATATATTATGGTAAATGGTAGGCTTTTTGGGAAATTAGTGTTTATTTGGCTCAAGGGCTACTTCATCTTTACTTAAAAACGATCTAATAAAGAGTTAACAATTCGTTATATTATCTCGCCGCCTATACTTTTGTTTTGTCTTGCTACAATTGAACAAACCAACCAACCACTGATTCTAATCTTATGATTTTCAGGAGAGTGAGGCCATAATATCTTCGGAACCAGCCTTGCAAAGATTCTGCAGAACAGACATGCAAACATTTTAACATAAATTTACTGAACTTTCAATAAATGATGTTGACGTAATACAAGCTTTTAATTTAATTCATTTTTATTTCTTACTAGGTTTCCGCCCGCGGCTTCGCCCGCGCAGTCAAAGAAAAACCCGCATAGTTCCCGTTCCCGATGGATTTCCGGGATTGCGTTATTTTTCCGGGATAAAAAGTAGCCTATGTCCTTCGGGTATCAAGATATCTCCATACCAAATTTCATGAAAATTGGTTCAGTAGTTTAGGCGTGATTGAGTATCAGACAGACAGAGTTACTTTCGCATTTATAATATTAGTATGGATTCAGATGAAATCCCTGATAGTTAAACATATCAAACACATCAAATGCATCAGTATATTTGCGATCAAACTTCCAAACAGACCATATTAATAGCAATAATTATATCTACACATGGAATATAATATTTATGAACTAATGAATAAATAATTACGCACTGTAACGGCATTTCGTTTTTAATATTAATAATGCGTGATGACGTCACGTGACCCTAATGTGCTATTAATAACATAATTAGACCTGTTATCAAGTTATAAACACCTTAATTACATATTAATTAAGGGCATACCGTTGGCTATCACTTCGTATTATGGTTTTATATTTCAGTTTGATTTCAGTGACACGCTTTGGACAGTTATTGTTCGATAAACAACGCCTTAATGTTGTATTGTTAAAATTCTAATGCTATTTTTATAGCATGGGCTTGATTAATTGTTATCATATAGCTATAAATATCTATGATACATGATATTTATTTTAGAGCCTATCTAAAAGGATTTATGGTTATTTCAAATTAAAATTAAAATTCAAATGATTTATTGTGATTCACAGGTTATAAGGGTTATTACATTATATGTAGGTGATCCGCTGTGATCTGCCATGTGGCGTACAAGTATTGTTGAAAAGAAGGTAACTTTATTAGAAACTAGCTGGTCCCCGCTGTTTCACCTAGTCCATTTTAGTCACATTGCAAACGTTTATTATATTGTTTATATTATAAGTTTTTTATGATTAACGTAATCATTGTATTTCTGTGTGACGTAATCAATATTATCAATTAATTAATTTACAACATTTTTGTCATACACATCGTTGCATAATAAATCTTATTTACATACTGTAATACATTTAACAGAAGTTAACCGCTAATGACGCCTTATATTAAAAATACTTATTACATGGAAAATCACAATTTATTCGACCTTGCGGTCTCTTAATTAGTATTTAAGTATTGATAAAGATATAATTTGCTTTATTACATTTTAATGCTGGCCATAAAATAATTTAATACAAGTAACTAGGTACGTTATTACAAAGTTATTGTCGTAAAAATATAGTCTTAAAAGTCATAAGACTTAATATATCCTGTTGATAATTAAGCTTTTAGACACATTCAAGATTTTTTTTATTCAGCTGTTTAATTGATATTGAAGGAAAAACTAATGAAAACGAATGTTGTTTTAACTGACTTCATAACAATTTTTAAATATGTTTTTCATATTTTCATTTTTAATGTAACTTTGATAGCATTTTAGATATCATTAAGGGATAGATTCGAGGATTTTTCTTCAAAAAATTAACTCCCTTATTTAAATAATATAGGCATGCATTGTGTTATAGAACTGTAGGTACATTTATAGAATTTGATCATTAAAAAACACTATCCAAATAAACTCTACTATGACTCTACATTAAATTCAAACATTTTTACTTTGCGATGATTAAAATTTTAATTATCGCATTTTATTATTTTGCCAATAATTATTATTTAAATTATCGCGACCATTACAATTTAATGTATGCTTATAATTATAATAATAACGTAATTAAATGATATCCATTATCGTTAAGTACCACAAGGTAAGTACAATACCTGTGAACTCAACCAACTAATCCTAGTTGTTCAAATAATAATTATCAATAACGAGTTACTTGTAATAAACATTATAATCTAAAAGACATTCCTGTAATACGTGAACACGTCGATCTTGCATTTATTATTGTTTATTGGCTTTATTTTTAAATAATTCCTCATAGAAATTTAAGCCGTATCTCCTTGTCAGATAGGCTAAAATAGCGTGTAGTCACCGTATTCAACTTCAGATAGATGTATTAACAGCCTATTATAATACTTAAGCAGTACCGGTGTATGGCGTACAATAATTATTATGTCGAGGTATAAATTATTAGTCATAATAACAAACTCAACATCTGTGAATTTTATCTTAAGTACTATCGGGTATCATCTTTACGACGCGTAAACGAGGCCCTTTAAACTATTAATTTTATACGTGTTTGTTTGTCCATGAAAGAGGTAGCTATAAAAGTAACGGTTATGGCTTTTTTATAAAAACAATTAATTACCTATATAACATAGGCGTTGCACAAGCGGCTACATGTGTGCAATCGATGTGATTTGTTTATGTTTCGACTTCTAATTTGCTTTTTTAAGATCGTATGGCATCATAATCTCAAAGAATATTATCAAAGTAATTTTTTAAATTGTTAAAATAAATTCAATAAGAACAAAAGTATGATAGAAATATTAGTTCTTATCCCACAAATAATATTTGCTTTTAAACGATTATTTTTTTATGTATCTAAATTGTTAATAAAACGCACAAATTGATTCCTATCATAAAATTAAATTAGAAACCGATCATAACTTCTGAGAACCAAGTGGAGTTATGAGACATAATCCTTTATGTGTAGTGTTTTTACATATACGCATTAATGTGAGAGGCGCCCATAGCGCGATCGCAAACAGGCGATTAGACCGACTCCGAGAATCACTCATAAATTCAACCCTAAAACAACCGCTCTGTTTAGTTTGGAAGCTCTCATCCCAGTAATTATACAATAATTCATACTTTAATAAATACTAATAAATCGTCCCTCGCGCCGAAGCATTATCCATTATTACAATGTAATTACAGCCGATAAATTACCAAATAATACATCAATCAGATGTGTTATAATTTTGTTGTTTCTTTACGTATATTTTTATCGGGCGGCGGGCAATTTTATTAAAATTATAATGCGGCGGCACCGCTCAAATTGGGGTAGCTTCGGGCTAAGTTCGAATTTAATTATATATGTAATGGTTAATGATATATTCTTATAATAAGCTACCTGATTCACGGTGGGCATAAATCAAATATTTCATTAAATTTCGAAGCGTTTACAACCCTTCATTTCGGTGTTATTACGTAGCCATGGGATTCGTTGGCGAACTCTCTGATACACGTCCTACATTTTAGAATAGCATTATTTTTGTGACTTTGATGAATGGTATCGATTCGCCGGGTGCATAATTATCTTTTTGCGAACTTTTCCCTGTTTAATAACGTGTTTTTGGAATTAATCGAGAAATTAAAGTGTTTAGCTGATGTTTAAATTAAGACAGGCTAATTATGTTTCATGTATGCTTTTTATTTTACAAGACGTTGCAAAAAATTGGTTTTTTAAAAAAACTCGAAACTGTTGTTTTTTCTTGGATTTCATTTTGTGCTTGTTAATATTTTGTGTTGCTTAGTTTGGTCACCTTTATAACGCAATTTTGTACTATCAAAATTTTTCGACGCCTCAAATTAGAAGAAGAAAAAAGTTTATAATAAATAAGATTATTCATGAATTAACATAAATTGGTTTAACACACATATTCATTATGACGCAACAAAATTATAATTATCGAATATCTAGAATGTCTTAAGGTCTAGGTAAAAAAATTGTAGTCTCTCAGCATTGTACAAACACATAGCGCGCATGCTCTACAAAAAAGCCGGTCAAGTGCGAGTCGGACGGTCGAGGGTTCCGCACAAGCGGATCGAGTTACAACTTTACAAGCTTAACTTTGCCGTTGGGAACTTTTGTGCCCAGTACATTGGTATAGAATATAGATTGTGGTTAGTTCACCAACTGCAAATAAGTTTGTTATCCAAAAAAAAAAGTTTCAGATTTTCCATATACTGTGGTACATTGTTTTTATACTCGTGTGCTACATAATATTGCTTTTTGTAATAATATCAGTGAAAGGGAAGTAGGTATAATAAATACCTAAGTATTTGATATCTTATCGAGTGATAAATTATGTGTGTACTTAGACGTTTTTTGAAACTTTGTGTGTGTCATAAATCGAACGTGCTGCCCTCTGGTTGCATTTTTAATTTAGTAAGGAACCCAAAAAAGTTGTTTTAGTATCGCAAAAACCATAATGAATCGTTTAAAATGTAAAGCTCTATTATGAACTTAATTATTGCTAATGACGTCAATCAAAATGATTAGCGAAAAACATAAAACAAGAATTCGGAAGGGAACCATACTACATAATATAGAACGTTGTATTTGAAGATGTGTGACTCCAAATACGTGTAAATTTTTGAAAAATTATGCCTATTTTGCCTCGGGTTCACCTCACCCTAATTGTGAGGGTGCCAAGTGTTCTACGAAATAATTAAAAGAATGTGAATATGACATCTCGGCTCGTGTTAATTGCTTTGTTAAATAAATGTAGTTTTTGTTGACGTGTTGTTTGAGACAAACTAGCCGACGCTATAGATTAAGTTACCGTATCGTATGTACTAGATAGATACTAGATAGATGTTTATATTAGATTCTAGATTTGATATACGTTGATAATGGTTATATTATCATGTTTTAAATGATGCAATCGCAGGATGAGATTGCTAAATTTAAAATTTCACTGTAAAAATAAAAATAATGGTATCAATCTTTCAATTATCATTACCATATACCTACCACAGTCATATCATTAACCATACACCAAAAACGTCCAAAAAGGACGATTTTGCATTTTTATAAATTGAATTGTTTCAGTTTCGTCTTTTTAAAGAAGAAGAGAAGTGTGAAGATACACATACTAGCCGTATAGTATGCGTAAATATACAACAACTAGGTGCTTTACTTCTTCTTTCATTCATAACGTTACACGCATAGAAATCTAAATAACAAGACACTAGAAGTCGTAAGCGTGCGTGACCTTGTCGCCACTCAGGTGATTTTCACATCACCAGTGCATTTGTCACTGTTCAGTTGCTCTGGAGACGTATGAGTGTATACATGGTGTGTTTCAGCAATTCCCATTGTGGAAATTCTTCCACAAGTTGTAATTATACTTATAAAGGAATAATATTTCATCGGAAAATATTTTTTTTTAGAAATAATTCCGTTTTTCTTTAAAATTATAGAATATTTACAAGTATTACGAGTGTCACCATAGTAATCGAAATAACAATGAATGACACAGTCGACCATTCTTATTATCACGTTTGTTCGTATTGGAGCAAAAAGTCTCATATACTAAGGGATGTTATTCTAAAATAAACCGTAAATTCGTGCGTTAGGATACATATTCAAAAGCTTAATTTAATAGATAAGTTCGTTTTCACTAAAATCAAGCTGTCCAATAAAAGGCATAGTTTACTTGTGTGTACTGTTTAGCTTTCGGTTTGAATGTGTTGATTTTGGCGACAGCGGTTTTCATACGAATTATGACATTATAGCACTTCTATGTGTCTTGTTATTTAGATTTCTATGGTTACACGTTACACAATCCAATCGCATTTTGTATGTTTTACTTACCATCATGCCCATACAAGTAGGTACGCAATAAAACATCCAAAGTACTTTGTATGCAAAGTAATGGTTACCAACTGTTAAACTTCAAAATAATTCCAAACTAATTAACTAATTTAAAAGATTAACAATTTAAGTATCCAACTACGGGTTTAATGAGCCCCCATGACATTTAGATTCAAGGACCTTCCCATGTTTTGATTCGAAATAATTTAATGATCCGGAAATCTGTACTTGTGTTAATAAAATAATTTAACTAACAATTTGAAAGAATTAAGCAATCATTACAAGTATTCATATCCTTTTATTTGGGAAGTAATGGCGGCGCTTGCGCAATGTTCTTTTTGCTTCGGCCCTTTTTGATATGAGAAAGTTATTTATCCACTTTATTAACAAAATGTATTGCGATAGATTGAATAATATGTTCATGAATCATCATTATCATTTCAATTTAAAATACGGAACTTATATAATAATACAAGAATTAATGCACATAATAAATTACACAAATTACTCAATGATAACTATTGTAATTCATTGGGGCGTAAAAATAACGATGCTTATACCAATATTTTTGTACCTATACCTAGATATATTTATTATTTTAAAGATACGTTTCACTCAGTAGATAGATATTTAAATGTAAATATATTATTGATATAAATAGTACTACATGTTATCTATTATTTTGTCACTTTCATGAGTTACATAAATTACCTATGACTATATTTATATTATAATTCATATATAACAACAATACCTATATAATGGTTAATATTTATCCAGACATTGAATCAGTATAATATGTATAAGATAAATTAATATTTCTGCAACTCAAATTGTCTTCAAAATAAAGCGCTCTTGGACTTTCTATGCTGACGTTACCTTGTGTAAACTGAAAGGAATTTATTTCCCGATCAATCCTGTACTCATTCAAGATGAAACAAACTTGCTGTAAATTCATTTACTTGATACTAATTCCTATTTGCCTTAATTCTATTTCTAAATACCATATATTTTTTTACATAATAACCACTAGTCGATATGTCGATATAGTTCCTTAATATAAAACTATTAATTCAACGTTAACTGAAGGTAAGTTTGTGAAAACTATCAACTTGTTGCAGCCAACTGTTTGATTTAAATTTAATATTTAAATATTTGGTGTGCAACCCTTTACAACTTTACATTGTCATATTATTAAATTGTATTCTACAGATACTCAATACTATTTTAGTAGATAAAGGATGGGAAAAGGAAAATGCATTTTCATAAAAACCGATAAATATAAATTGTAGCTAAACAAACAACATAGTACTTAAAACTCTAAAAAAATAACATTTACAATGTTAAATTTAAAAACTGTCATTGCAAAATGTAATTTCTTAGTAAATATTGAAGAAATAATTTACTATTCTTGCTAGCATGAAATAAATGAAAAATGTTAGTAAAATATGAACTTTGAATAAACTTGTTGAACATTCAAACATTAAGAATGTAATTTATACAAGATTTCCCTCAATATTTGTCACTAGAGTTAACTACTAGTGGTCAAAATTCGACCCTCATTCTAACACTTCTCACCCGCGTTCCACTGCACGCATCGCGATGAAACATACATTCGACAAATCTGCATTGTAATACAATCACAACGATGTATGTACCATCGCTATACGTGAAGGGAACACTCTAAAATTCGTACGAGAAGACCAGCCATTGAACATTGACATAAAGCAACTAGACTCACAATAATACTTAAAAATTGTCCAAAGCAAAACTTATGCATGTATTAGGTAGAGTTTTCTTATGAGCGATGCAATAGGCTTTGAAAATGAATACGACGAAATGAGGTGTTAATTTCTATGAATGTACAGAGCATTTACATCAAACAAGCAAATCTAACCCCACTATGTCATTTTTTAAAATGTAAACAGGTGTAGAACATTATTTCGTTGTTCTTAGTGCGTTCGAAAAGAATGCAATGTTCTAATACTGAACAACACTGAATACGAGTTATCGTTTACACTAAAAGATCACGAAAGAATGCTCTTGCTCTAGCTCTATGTTCGTTTGGTGTAAATGCACCGTTATAAACAACGATCGGACATTTTTGAAGACCTTTATAAGCGACTAGCTGTGCTCCGCGATTTTACCCACAGTGCTCTGCTCCTATTGATCTTAGTGAGATGGTAGCTTATAGCCTTCGATAAATGGGCTAACTAACAGTGAAAGAATTTTTCAAATCGGACCAGTAGTTCCCGAGATTAGCGCGTTCAAATAAACAAACACTTCAGCTATATAATATTACAGAAGATTGTGAGTCTAGTTGTTTATAGTATTTATATGGAATGTTCTGGAATACTCGTGATACTATCAGAGTGGTTACTTACCGGAGCCACTGGCAAATAGGAAGTCCCTTTGGAGGGAAGACGTTTTCAAATAAGGGTAAAACAGCTTGCTGCCGTCACAGGACCGGATCTCGCGACTGTTGAAGATTAAAAATTATTTAAAATAAATATTGCTTTAATTCATTTACTACAGCTTTATAACAACCATATTTTGTTATATATTATTATAAATTATAGCTTCCGCCCGCAGCTTCACCCGCGTGGTGTTTTGATAAAAGGTAGCTTATGTTCTTTCTCAGGGTCTAAAGATTGTCTGTGCCAAATTTCATCAAAATCGGTTGAGAAGTTTAAGCGGGAAAGCGTAACAGACAGACAGACAGGTAGAGTTACTTTCGCATTTATAATATTAGTAGGGAAGTAGGGATTGGTTATTGTTATGTAGAGTTTATTTCACCTTAACAGAAAGATGGTGGAATATGGATGCAATATAGTTCTTTCTGTAGACGTGAAGTTATATGAACAGTCAGTATGTTGTTAAATTTAAAGTGTAGTTTTGTATAGTTATATAGATAATAATTCTTTTAAAATAAAAAATAGGGTTATGTAAATGTATTGACGAATTACATTGGCTCTATAATTTTCATTTCTAAATATTTTCAAAGGCTCATTTTTTTAACCAACTAAAGATAACCACCGTTGCAACTTTTTTGATGCTAATTATTAAGAAATGAATAAAACCACGAAATATATGCTCATTACCATGTAATATAGTCGCGTGTAGGAATACCTACTTTGATTCTACTTTTCCTTTGATTCTTAATTCTTATACTACGTAAATGGGAAATTGACCTAAGACTATGTTCTCATGTCAATAATTAAGGACGAGAAATATTTCAATGAAAAATGTAAGCTCATTTCCTTTAAAGAGTTCAATTTATATATCAAAACAGAGAATGATCGGTCTTGCGCTGATTAATACTTACTACTACATTAATTCTATTCTGTTTTAGAGAAATAAGCTAAAATTTTAACTTTGTGAAAAACTTTTTAAAATAAGAAAAACTGAGTAGTCGCTTATATAATTGTTATTAGAGGGAATAACAATCGGTAGAGTTATTTATTGATCAAAAAAAGTGTATTTTGTTCAAATTTTTGATACCAGTGATTTCTCTAAAATTGTCACTTAGATCTAGTTTCTTTATAAAAAAAATATTAAGTCCCATAAAAGCTTTTTCAGTTGTTGCCATTTATTACTAAGCAGGTTTTATATTATTATTATCAAAGCTTTTGCTCTATGCCGACTAAAGGAAATTATTTTTAAAATAAATTCTTCTAAGAATGATGATGGTGTTAAAAATTTATTAATTTTACGATGCATATCGAATTCATCATATACTATGCATATAAAGCGCATTCGTTTTTCAATTTTGCTATATTTAATTACATGGAAGTGACATTGAATGTTATTTATTATGCATTTATTAATGCAACCAACAATATAAAGAAGCTAAAGAACGCTAAAGTTAATTCATTGGCAGTCTATAAAACAAAAACCAAGAAAAAAAAACCATAAACTTTTTAATAAAAAAAAAAAGAATATCGGAATGTTTTTGCACGCCAATTCGCGCGTTTCAAAAGTGAATACGGAAATGGCAAATCTTAGTACAGCTCGTTTAGAAAGGATAGAGTTGAGTGCGGCGCGGGGAGGTGCGGGGTGAGGGAGGGGGGCGGCAAGGAGCGCGCGGGACCTGCGCGATTTTTCACTCAAGACCACGTGTAAACCACGTGCGTGCCAAACTTTTCGGTGAAGTTTTTCTCGCCGCTTTTCGCGCGCTCTTTCGTAAACTTAGCAGCGGTGGGGGTTCATTGAAAGCGTTGCAATGAACTTCAGATAATCCGCTTGCGTTTTAATTTGTTTTAATAGTAGTGGTATTATTTTTTTAGTGTTATACCAGTTCTTGATAATTATGATTAGCTATTATTGTATAGAGATGTAGGTGGTACAAATGAATAACTAAGAATTCATAGAAAAACTTTAGTGTGATGTAATACAGCGTAACTGATTACATATTATAAAAACGTAATTTTGTCTTAACACGGAAACGTCTAACGTATTATTAAAGCAGCAATTATTAAATTAATCGATGTTCCAAAATTTTAAAACTTATGGATATTTAAATTTCAAAAACATCGATTAGTTCCATATTTCGATGTGATCATTAATATTGATTGATATGATCCGTGTCTGACGATCATAAAATGTATCGTCTGATTTCACTTGGGAGAATTCCCTTGTTCTTGAAAAATCAGTGATTCGATAATAATATTCTAATATAATATCTTCGCAACAGTGTATCGCAATCAACATATCAACTAAACCGTGTCTAGAAAATTCTTAATTGAACTAATGAGAAGTAATTACAATTTTTATTGCAGCCATAATGATTACGATGCCTTAAAATAATAAAAGCAATTAGATATTGATGGGCGTAGCTGTACCGTTACGTTTGTCTCTTTTGCTCTTACGTTTTTATGGAATGTTGGTGAGAGATGGGAAAATGGTCTGATTAAATGTAATTGTTCGGTTATAAAACTCGATGTCAGAGACGGTGTTCTGTTTGTCGTAAAATGTCGAGATGTTAGCATTTCTATTCTTACCTCTAGGGGTGATTTTATTCGCCTTACAATTAATGGGACAATTTTTATTGAGTACAATACCTATTATATTAAATTCTTTTCACTTTGGAGTTTATTTTTAAAGCAAAAGAAGTTTTTTTAGAAGTTTTAAATATTAACGATTTAGTAAAACATGACTTTAATTCGTTAAGATTTTTAATATTTATGAAGTCTTCGACAAATTGAGTCATAATATTAATGTCTTGATTTTTGAGCAATAAATTAAAACTGGACAATTGAAACGTGATTCATAGTTGGACACAAATGAATCATGTGTTGATTGAGTTCAATGAATTATATTATGAATGAGATGCGATGCTGATATGGAAGACATTATTGTTATGTAATTTTTATAATAAATGACATACAAAAAAATACAATATTTTAAAATCATAAAGGACCGAATTTTTCGCCACTAACTTACTTCTTCTCCCTACCAAAGCTTAAAACTATAATATCATATTATTATGAGATAGAATTTCTATATGATAATTAATATATTATCTAGTTTAGTTTCGTGTAAGGTATCTGTGTAATTCAAACGGCTAATGCAATTCTTAGAAAGGCCATAAGACAATGTTAAGTTTGATATCTAAGTTTCATCTAAGAAAATTTATTGTTCTTACTTATATTACGTTTTCCTTGTGAATTCTACATATTAATATGTTACTGTCTATTTACTTTCAATATTACCTACAACTACTTATGTGTAAAATTAGAATAATAAATAAAAACGCATTTTAACGGTTTTTAGTAAAAATGTAGAGCATTCAATGTTTTGATATTAAATGTGATTATGAAATAATTTGTAGGTTTTGATTTGGGTATTAATTTATTTTACAATAGGTAATAACTAATAGTTCCATAGGAAGAGCTCAAGGTGAATATTAATTTGTTTGATATTTATTCTCTGATGTAGAGTTTTTTTAGTTATTAATATTAAATTAGTAATAGGTACTAAATTACCTATCTATCAGATTATAATTATCTAAATTAAAGCAGTAATTTACATAAGATATGCCTAAATAATAAAATATAATTCAATATAAAACTACTCAAAATATTACAGATATCACAAAAAGCAATGTCATCACCAGAAACTCATTACAAATTTGTTACAATTCTCATTACTGGCTCTCGCGATAAACATAGTTTTCATGTAAAAAAAAACATAATATATGTACAAAAAATACCTACGGAAAAATGTTATACACGTATCCGAACCAATCAGCTGTTCGAACGCTCGCCCCGCCCAATCTGAACTTTTCCAACGCGTCGCGAAAAATATCAACTTTTTACGTCCCCAACTTTTTTTTTCGTAAACTTAATTTTAAACTATCATTTTCTTATCTTCTAAATTTACAATAACGTGATCGTTCGTCAATGCGTTATAATGTTGTTCGCATTTGGGTTTTTAATGTGAACGTTTTTTGCGCTCGTATTAAAGGTCGCGGTAATTTAAAATAGCAATTTTATTTTATGAGATGTATATTAAATTTATGTTAATTTTTTGGAAATACTTGTACATATTTGTTTTTGTTCACTTTTTTGTTTGTTATATTTTGTAATCTTTGCATTATTAAATAGTTGAAATATAATTATTTGGAATTTCATTATAATACTTATGCAATAATAAAGTTACTAAATTTTTATGCAACGAAAAAAATTGCATAAAAATAAGAATTCATAAAAAAGCAGTTCACAATACTATTGCAATATGATACTTACAATATCCAAGCGATAAAATATCGGAAGTACAAGATTTGTTTTCGTAGCAGTGACGCTGTTAATTAGCCGGCGTTCGCTGATTCATCACTTAATAACGTCTCAACGGCCAGTACAGCCAAATAATTAGCACAGATCGAACAAAATCCACCTTCAGTACAATATAATACAGTAACACATTTAGAAAAGTTTGATTTTCAAACGCGCACAAAGTTCGTTTGCAGCTGTCAAAAACGCGCGAAATATTTTTTTCAGTGGCTGTCAAACGAGGCACAGACTAACACAAATGCGGCCGTCCACGTCAGTGCGCTGACGTTCACTAGTCGCGCCTCGGCGTAAGTCGAGGAGAAGAAGGCAGCGGTCTCGGCCAACCCGCCTTTCGTTCGTCTCTTTCTCGCGTGGCGATACCCGCCCGCACCATTTTTACGGTTTAACCAACTCAATTCAATTCAACTCAACTCAATTGTCGTGGCGCGAATGCCTTCGCACTGGACGCTAGAGGGAGACATATAGTGTTTACTTTCTTTCAGACGCGACTACTTTCTATCGTTGACAAAATATTTCTTATCCGTTGCATTTTAATCTTGAATATTTGACACGAGACTATGTGGTCACCGTTGACGTTTAATGCATTGCGTCCAAGAATATGCGTATGGAAAATCAGAATAGAGCCTTAATCTTGGTTTAAGACGGAGCGGAGGCAAGCGATAGGCTGTTTCGCTCACGCCACTATCGTCCGGCGCGCGCTCTGCCCGCGTGGGAGAGAGAAATCCGAGAGGCGATAGGCGTTACCGTTTCAGTCAGCTCACGCTTCTGGGTGTGTAAAGTTTTAGGCCGAAACATGTAAAAATGCATCTTGAAAAAAAGTTATGTATTAAAAAAAGAAGCTTAGTGCGCGGTGGGGGGACATTAATGATAGCGGGTGGTGAAGGTTTTTTCGCACGCTATATTTTGGGGGGTGTTCGTAACTGGACAATGCATTATCGGGCTTCGGTAGCGATTCGGACGCATCACCTTAGTAAGCCATTTCCACTACAAAACTACTCTGTTCGAATGGAGGCCTGAGCGACGCAATCCCTCTGCTTGATGTCTATACAATATATTATCTAGAAAATAGTGTTCACTAAAAACTCTATATATTATTTTAGATTAAAATAAAGCTTAAATGGGAAAATGGATTGCGAAAAACTATGGCGAAGAACTTGAAAACTAAAGTATACGTAACGATCCTTCTGTAGACTTTTAAAAATATTTAAACATTCAATCTTCAAACCAATACTATCACGATAAATAGATATGTAATCTCAAATATCAGATATTATTTAATAAATAGTAATAAGGAAATAATCCAATAAACAAAACGTAAACAACATTCAGTAAGTTTCTGTCGAAAGAATACTGAGCAAAAGCACAAGGTAAAGACGAAAGAATCGACCTCATTCTTGCACTTAAAAACTCTATCATATCCGAATTTTAATCACCAAAACTTGCTTTTACCAGATATAGAACTAAGATACGCCCTAGACTGTACTGCATTATTAGTGTTGTGTTCCGACTCGGATTTATTGAGTCAAACACAAGGCAATCTATTTTAGTCCTGACCTACCTACTCCGTACTTAAAACTTCTAGTTGTACATTGATCTTATTCTCATCATTCAACATTGATCTGCTTTTTTACCCCACAAAGAATATATTGCGCCAGAAAAAATAAAATGAATATAATAAATTAATATGAATTAAAGCTATTTCTTTGACATCTTTGAAATATTAACCAATGCATAGAGAAAATGCTCTACATTACAATTTATACGTTAATTTGCCGTTTTTGCGATTTTTATATTACCCCCATTTAATAAAACGTTACTAAATTTAGTCTAAAGCTAACACTTATCCTAACACCTTATATTAAAATTAATTCTCCTAGGCTTTTAAGTTCTTCGAAAAGTTTTCGCGACTCATTCTATTTCGACAGTAGACATAAACAATAACGTTCTAATTAATAATATAGCTTCAAACTGATAGTGAAATTTTAGAAGCATAAAAGCATAAAAGGACCTTATTTCAGGTCAAGATTTGTCAATATTAAAAGCTCTTAACAGTTTTGGACCTCTTAAACTTTTAGAAAGAAAGAAGAAAAGAAAATGAGAAGTGCAAGGAAAGTTATTTGCCTATATAAGAAGAGTAGGTAAATAAAATAGGCAATGTTAAATCTGTCCTTAGAAGAAAAGAAAAAATATCTCTTGAATTTCGCACCTTAAAATTGTCGGAACCTTAAGAAGGATTAACGTAACCTTATTTTACGACATTCATACCCATTTAAATATCAATTAATATATATTTTTTGATATTATGATATGATTTGGTTAAATTGATATGATTCTAAAAGACTACTACTAACTACTTCTAACTTCTTGCCTGATCTTCGCTGTAGAGTCGGCTCTCCGAGTTAGTTTTGTAAAGTGGACTTTAAGTCCAGTTGAAGAAATAAAGGTTTGAGTATGTCGAAGAGACGATACTTACAGTTTAATAAGATATATGTTTGTACTCAAAACTATTTTTTTATAACTTATAAGTAGGCATGATGTACCTGAGGAATATATCAGGATCTTTTTCCGTCAGAAAGAAAACGAAAAATGCGTTGCAATTCAGTAGAAAATAGTATTTACTATACATCGGTAAGTTTAACTTACGAGACCAACTATCTTAAAACAGATATAATTTTTGTTGGAATATATTTGTCGATATAATCGAGGAAATCACAAGAATATGACAGGAATGTATCTTTCGATTTGATGAATATGATAATGATATAGCAAGAACAAATAGGATATCAATGAAATCCTATATGTGAATATATTATATAGGTATCCCTAAAATAAATATGAAAAATAGCTAAAACAAGCTCATAAGCGGTTTAGCTTAAAAAGCGCTATGGGGTTAATTTTTAGCCTAATTTGAGTTGTGATCATGATTATGAAAAATACAACAATTTTGGCTCTAAAAATAAATAATGTTTAACTAGAGAAATAGTACAATAAATTGATAAAAATCTTATTTAGGGCAAACATTCTACCAAAAATAACTTTGAATACTCAATGACACGATTAAATTTTCTTTAATACTTGAATATTAGTAGGTACCTATAGGTGAAAATATTATGTGAGCAATATTCTTAAAAAACAATTAAATTCTCATCAACTCGAAAAAACAATTCCACTATAAAAAGATTTCACTTTATTCTTGTTAATTAAATTCGAGTAAAATCGGCTCCGACAATTTGCTTTCACAATAAAATTAGGTACGTCATATTATAATAATTTATTTCGAGATAAATCAAAATTTATTTATGATTGAAATGAATACCCTTGAGAGTTAAAATAAGATTCGGTACCAATGCAATTATGCATAATTATGCCGATAAAGTCTTTTCTTTTTTGTTATAATTGCCTCCTCTTATTTCTTACTAGCTTCCGCCCGCGGCTTCGCCCGCGTGGTGTTTTAATTAAAGGTAGCCTATGTTCTTTCTCAGGGTCTAAAGATTGTCTGTGCCAAATTTCATCAAAATCGGTTGAGAGGTTTAAGCGGGAAAACGTAACAGACAGACAGACAGAGTTACTTTCGCATTTATAATATTATTATCGTAGGGATTCCCTTATATGAACCTCTTTATAACTTGAATCAAATGGTACAATAAATTAGCAATAATATTAGGCCACTATTCTTGAAACTTTTTTACCAAGTGAACCAAGTTGGTGAGTGTTTATGAGTCTCTACATAACAAAATATTCACTATTTATATTCTTTCTATACACACTACAATGTTCATAATGCGATCTTTTAATTCAGGTCAAATGTCGATCCTAAGGTAGCACGTAAATAACTAAATGACGTCACAACTTTATATCCGCCCAAGTTGGCTCGGCCAAAAGTTGCCGTTTGGTTTAATAATTGATTGGATTCCGAATTACGTGTAGAGATAGAGATCGGACTAATGTTTGCGAAATGAGCCCATTCTTTATATTTTGTATGTCCTTTTTAGAAAACGGTGTTAACAACTTTGTGCTTGTGTGTTTGCAAAAAAATGATATCCACTGTTAAAAGTGTTCAACACAAAAACACTCTATGATTGATTTTGTTGTAAGACGTCACTGGTCGTCGTATTATTGTTCTATGTATGGTGTTATATTAATCACTTGCTGTACTTATAACAAATTATTTAATTCTTCTAATAATTTCACTAGGTGAATTCAGAGAATTTTGAACAGTAGATCTATACAAAGCTAAGTTTTGAAGCTCCTAAGTTTGTCCTCATTAATAATGAAAATTGTTATTTGATACCCGGTGATATCAAATGCGTGAGAATTAACATTATTAAACTTTCCTTAGCGATTATTGAACGTCTTATGGGCTATGACTCTACATTACGTGAAATTCTATGGTTTAATAGCAATGACTAATGCATTGCTGAAGTCAAAGACTTCAATGATTTTGGCGATGCCTCTATTTAAATATTTCAGTATCTCTCTTTTCTACTGGCACTCTAATATACTTGCGTAATAAAATATTACCAGTGCAAGCATCGATATCTCATAAAGTCTAGAGTAGCTATTTAAAGTCATAATTGCTATCAATACACGTAATAGCACCACATTAGATCTCCGTCTAGCTTGTATCTAGAAGTCTGGCTCGAATCTAAAAATTAACTAATCTGGTACAGGTGTAATGGATAACTTAATTCGACCTTTCGATTTTCCACTTTGAGCCATCGCTTTCGTGTTTATTTTAATTTGTTTTAGTTTTGATATTATTATCTATATTTACTCGGTAGGTAGTAGGTACACTATTAAAAAAATTGTTTGTCTGTAAGTCGGTTTACTGACGATATTTGAAGTGACAACGTCCGATTGTGCTTCTTTGTCGCTCGTTCCGCGCTCTCGCTTGCACTTCAAGCCTTGGAACGCCTCAGGGCGAGGTAACGCCGCATGAGTCATGTTTTTTCGTGCGTGCAGCCGGCTCTATCGAATTATACGACGTTGTCACGTCAAAAACTAATTTTATAAAGCTGAAGAGTTTGTTTGTTTATTTAAACGTGCTATTCTCAGGAACTACTGGTCCGATTTGAAAAATTCTTTCGGTGTTAGATAGCCCATTTATCGAGAAAGGCTGTAGGCTGTATATCATCACGCTAGGAGTTAGGACCAACATGAGCTGAGCAATGCGGGTGAAACCGCGGAGCATAGCATATAATATTCATATTCATATTACTGATGCTTATTTGCGAGTTATAATTATGTATTGCACGCCTCATAAGCGAAGCGTTGAGGTGGGTACTACTGTCACTTCGCGCAAAACATCTGATTTTTTTTTTAAATTTTAAAAGAAATGTATTGTATTTCTTGTATACTTACTCTAAAAAAATAAGTAAATACGACTTGCTTTTGAAAGAAACCCTGGCTTAGGGATGATTATTAATTAATGTTAATTAAAGTTTTTACACTACCTGGTAAACACGAGTAGGTATACATAAATACAGTTTTCTGATTTACGTTATTAAATCACCATAATTACCAACCGACAAAGATTTGCATAATTTAAAAATTATCTTTTCTGTAATCTTACGAGTAACAAGGTTATACAAGTCATTCTCACCTATTGTGTTAATTTCTTAATCATCTCATTAATTTACAAGTACCTATTACTAAAACCAAAATACCAAAAGTACGATTCAAACAAGATAAATATTTTTGAAGTGAAACTTCTTTAGACGCGTTGCGAGTAAAATTTCAAGGTCGCGACATGGCAATACCGTCATCCCATTTAGTAAGGCGACGATTTTGGTAGCTTTGAGTCTTGCCAAAGAAGTTACCCTTCTGCCACGTGTGCTCGGCACACACGCTCTTTTTATATACTTTACCTACCGCAAACAACTAGATACATTAATCAACTTATTTTAACACAAACTGACAAACATCCTAAAATAGTAATAATACTTCTATGGGAAACCTCACAGTATTAATAATAAGTTATATCACTACTCACTGCATCATAGTATAAAACAAAGTCGCTTTCTCTGTCCCTATGTCCCTACGTATGCTTAAATATTCAAAACTACGCAACAGATATTGATGGGTTTTTTATTTATAGATAGAGTGATTCAAGAGGAAGGTTTAAATATAAAATAAATTAGGTTTTAGTCAAAGCTAATCTGCGAATTTAAATACAATAGCTACATACAAGAAAATTTCCTAAACATACGATTATTACAAAAAAACAAGTACCTAACTACTAAGGAGAAAAATCAAAAATATCTAAGGGATACCGAGAAAACATAAACCATCGCGTCTCAAACTGAGACCACTTTCAGTCCCATTAAAGGCGATCCTATAAATAACAGCCAAAGAAATTCATTAGAAACTCCTTTATCCAGCAAATATTCAAAAGCGAATGCAATCAGATAAAAGTTGATTAATCTCCGAACGGAGTTCCGCTCCTTATTATAATAAACTAATTAATGATGGAGGCGAACAATTCATTATAGAAGCAAAACTGCCTTCCGAACAATAATGATAATGAGTGTAATTAATTATAGGAAGTTGCTTCAAGACGTACTGAGGAGGCCGAGGGAGACAGCCAAGTGAGATGTGGGAATCAACTTTTGGATATGCCGTTTTGTTAACACGGAATGCGCTGTGAAATTGTAAGAGCTACACGTGTTTTTCTACGCACGCACCGATTATAGTAATTTTGGTTAATAACCACGTTAAACTGGAAGCAGGTACTTTCGGTAACTTGTTTAATTACCTAGTCTTTGATTGCAAGACAAATTGCAATGAATTTACCAAATCTCCAATGGCTGTTTTTCCTAGAGCCTTTCATAGTTGATTTAAGGGATTTAATTCTTATTTAAATAAAAAGTTTTCTGTACATGTGTGTTTCAATTTAATATACCCTACGAGTAGCACTGGAAAGTATAAATTTGTTAACCTCTAACAATATGCAGAGCCATTAATATACTATATACTCTAATTTTTATTTCAAGTCTGTGCCCTATAAAATATTTTGATGTGACATTCATATTCATACTCATTCAATTTTAGGCTCCGCAGTGTCATATCCATTTTTCCCAGTTCCCAGTGAAGGCACCAAAGGGTGTGAGAGGGAGGTCAGCATCGTGCTGCTGATGGCTTTAATCATTATTACTTATAATTAAAATTTAGTCTATACGTATCTGTCAACTACTATGGTAATGGGTTGTGATATAAGTTCAAGTAAAATAATTTTTGAAAAAGTTTAGAGTTTTTGTCACTCTCTATAGGTTTAAGAAATTTAATATTCTAAATTAAATGGGATCTGGATATCTATAGAAAATCATGCTATTAGAGAAAAAAACAGAACTATTAACATTTATGTTTTCATGCGTTTATGTATGAAATATTTAAATTGCTATGAAATATAATTATGTAGGTAGAGCTTGCATTAAAATAAAAATACTGATTTGAAACATGAAAAACAAACAAAAAAATGTAAAGACATTACGATAATGGAAATACTTATTTACTCATAATACTATCAAGAGGTTTTAAAAATCACGTACCTACATACATGTACGAAATATATCTACTGTCAATCACAACCTACAAATGTAATAGTTCAGCTTAGAAGGTAGTCATATTTTAATAAACTCAGAGGTCTATAGACTATTGGATAAATCAGACAGGCGCATCCTTCATCTATTAATCTTAGCCATAGTAATTTATTTCAGTCTTGTTTTAAGGCTATCCAGGGTCAATCCTTTTTCAGATTGGTTATGACTCACCATCGATCTAAGTTATTAGTTTTATACTGGGCATTTTAGAAAAATATCCTGTTTGTTATAACTTTATATTATTTTCTATTAATTTTGACAATAAATAATACAAGACAAAGTCTGTGGAAACTGTAGTGAGCTATTTACTGAAATTAGTCGTAGAACCAGATGGAAAACTGATTTACAAGTTAACTTTATAATCCAAGGTCTATAGTTACTAAATAATTGATTTAAAAGTGTTTTATAATTGTTTAATCTCGTGTAAGGGATACTCAATGAGTTGTACTTGTATACATACAGCATTATTTTGACCAAAACTACTTTTATATCATAAACATCATCGTTGTATAAAAGTGAACAGAAGATAAGAAAAATCTGTTCCCACAAAAGATGTTCAAAGCATATTACGCAAGAATATACATACGACACATTTCCTTTGCGGCCCAGTTAAGTTGATCATAACCGGCCCGTTAAAAGCTCCTAACTGCCTTACAAGTCAGGGCCACATAAAGAGGCGTATGAACGCTCATTAGGTACGCGGTATCGTCCATAAATACATTATCGCTGGGTGGCGGGAGACGGCGGGTTATCGAATTAAAACTTCACTAGCAATAGTAGAGTTGAACAGTGTATTAATACACCATGTATAATTCGAACGCTTGGACAAACTTGGCCATCTCCGCTTGCGACCGGCGTGCGACCCCGATAACATCGGAATATTGAATTTTATTACGTGTTACTTAATAACTGCGATGTTAATTGCGATTTTATTCAACTTTTTAACTGCCAACGATTATTCTTTAATAGAATAATGATGGGTTGGAATGTACCGTTGTTATTTAGTGGTTTGTGCTAGCCTACATTGACACAAAGATTATCGTGTGTAATGATAAATTGTTGTCGGTACAGTTACAATGACTTAATTTAAACTATTGTTTGTTGCTATAACTGGTTTATTCATTTAAAACAGTCAGCGGAGATACAATGAGTAAATTGTTTGCTTAGATGAAATAATTCAAACAAAAAACATCATCAATATAGACTTAGTTAGAAATCATTGCATTATTAAACAACAGAAATATACAATATCAAATAACCGATTATAAGCCATAATTTGGCTGTCGATATAAATATTTGTATGTTTGTTTTAACCGAAATTATTAAGTGGAATACAACGGTAGGAGGGGGGCAGTGCGGTGGAGGGGGGGCGCGAAGGAGCGATCGAGGTAAGGGTACTGGCTACGTAATTAGATTTTCAAAGTCCGAATATACTGCTCGTACTTGTCTTCATAATAATGTGCTGTGACCGAACTATTTTGATACTGCAGTACATTATGGGATTTATGATTTCAAGTCAATCAGCTGAAATACAAACAAGGCTTTTGAAGGGTTAAATTGAAAAAAAAGGATGTAGCTAAATTTAATGATTTTTGAAAAGGGTATGAAATAAAGATCCTGAAAGTCTTATTGTTTTCGCTGGGGGCTAAGAGTTAAAAATAGCGATGCTAATAATGTAGAGCTATTTCATTGTTTTCTAAATAGGATTATAATTATTTGGGACTATTTAATCAAAAAATTAGTCTTCTTTCATCATCCAGTTAAGTATTTTTAAATCGAAACCTATAGCGATGGTTTCGTACGTGAATCAAGGAAACTTATGCTTCTCATTGTAAAATGAAACAACTGAAATGAGTACCATTTTTTTATTATTTCGTTATTTCTAAAAACATCTAACAATATCACACAAACACATCCATACAGAATTCATAATTGCAAGTATCAAGACTTTACACGGCCGCACCGCAGCGAGGTATCGGATATTTAGTTTGCTTTGGGCCGGTGGGGTGGGAAGCTAAGTCCAACTATAAATTAGGAAGGGTACAGTTTCATTAATCACCCATACGCCGTTATTATTAATTAACCCCCTTCGGAACTATCGCTGCCGTTACGTATCGACCTACACAAATGTCAACTCTTTTCAATTCCGACTTATAGTCTTGACAACATTAGTAATAATGGATTGGTGTTACCGTGTTATTTATTTTTACCAGTATTCTCATGATAAAATGTATGCTATATTTATTTCAACATTCCTAATGATTTATGATGGAAGATTAAATTTAAAAATGTCATATTAAATTATGCAACAATAAGAATATGAGACATTTAAATGCAGTTTTATTTATCATCATCAAAATTTTGAAACCTTTCAAGTTATAGGAGGGGCCAAACAGAATATTAACATAATGAAAATATTCGCAAACTTATATTAAACTGTTACCAAACCCAACGGATCCTATTGGAATAGCATAATAACGTAATGAATTCACTGCTAAACATATTTCACGCATTCCAAACACAAGCCATATCGAATAAATAGTTTTTTTCATTATCTAAACGGCCTGTTTTATTTTTTCATAAATACTCCATAAATGCGATAATAAACAACACATACTTATAAATTTCAAACGACAGGCGCAGATGATAATATATGTGAATCTTCTGGTATCTTTTATACAAATATGGGTACAAACGATACCCGGTGTTAATTAGCATATATATTTTATATATCTACATAATATTAATGTATGATAATTTTACACTATCACTTTTTGTTAAAGCTAGTTATACCCTGTGCCTTTCCTCTTTTAGAGCTGTGCCCATTTCTAAACAATTATGATGTCAGAAAAAGTGTAATCTATATCTCTACTTTATAATAATATTATAAAGCAGAATTGTTTGTTTGTTTGAACGCGCTAATCTCAGGAACTACTTTGAAAAATTATTTCAGTGTTAGATAGCCCATTTATCGACTAAGGCTATATATATATATATATATATATATATATATATATATATATATATATATAGGCTGTATATCATCACGCTAAGACCAACAGGCAACAGGAGCGGAGCAATGCGGGTGAAACCGCGGAGCATAGCTAGTTCTGTAATATAATATACATTTCACTTATAATATTGGTACAATATTCTATTGATACGATCGCACCGGTGTGAGTACTGGGTAACCCATAGATTACCAAGTGATAGGATTGATCATGACGTGACACTCGGGGTACTAAGATTTGTGGCTTACTTTCGGACCGAAGCCGTTTTTATGAAAACCCACGCGAGCGAGTGGGTTTTCATAAAAATTAGTATATATATTTGCTTGAGCTGTTTACAAAGAATATTAAAAATTACCTATATCTAATACATTGAAGGCTAATAGTATAATTTCTTGTTCGTTTAATTTTACATTGATATTTTTATAAAATGTAAAAACTTAAGAACATCCTGTCAGTTGTCATATTATAATAACGAGGACATATTAATAAATTATTATAATGAATTTTATTATAATGTAAATGTTTTGTCGTGGTCGTGAATATTATTTCATTAAAGCGTGCTATTTTACAACATTGTAACAATTTATTCGTATTCTTTGCTTATCTTCAAGATCTTATTAGTACGTGTTAACAAAAACCTAATGTCACTGTCTGTTTTTGTACAAAATGAATACACGGTGTCTATGCACTAATGAATATGACATAAATATTCAACACAGATGCAAAACTTTAATCAAAATACTAAACTCGTTTATATAATTCATACAAAAAGAACTTGATAATTTTCTTACCAATAAATTAACAGACATATAGTGTAGTTATAGTACAAAGAAGCTATTAAGGCCCATTAAATTGAGAACCGTACAAGGTTAAGAGTAATATATTTATGTAAATTGCGCGGGGCGCACTTGTTTATTTTAAACATGCGAGTTAAGTAGATATAACTTGCCAACACTATCTGGGATGCGTTTCCATTGTACCTGTCTCAAATGATTCACCGAAGACGTCGAAAATTCTTCCGACTCTCCCAAAATATTGTTTAGATCATTAAGAATATATTTTTTTTTTTTACATAAAAGGTTACACAATACACATATTATATCAATGATTTTAAATGATGCAATATTGTATAATATCAAGATATTATACACCTTGGTTACTATCGTTAATAAAATGCCAAGTTAAATGTCTACGAAGTATTAAACAGAAATATTATTTTTCTATTATTGAAATCATTACCTTTAAATCTTTAATAATAATAAATAAGAAAATCACCTATTAGGTACCTAACTAAAATAACATACACCAGTACATTCTTGCTTATTTTTCCTCATCAAACATCAAAAATATTTTTTTTAAAGAAGATTACCCGCTAAACTTTGGTAGGTACACGAAAACTTTATTTATTCAGTCGTCGTACGACGTACTGCAGTGGAAACGAGTTTAATGAGGTTTTGACTTCCGTAATTAGATAGGCGTGAAATTAATATTGTTAAAACAAAGCAACTTAAACTTAATTGTTCTATTCTTACACATACTAGACAAAGTAATACATAATGTGGTGCCTTTTTTATTACTTTTGCGATTACACTTAAATTATGAGTCATTATTTGGTCATTTATTATGTCTACTACAATTTTATATTGTTTATACTTCTTCTGTACACGTCTATTAATCCAAGAAATAGCATCAACCCACGTCTTTGCTTTCAGCGCACTGAAGGTAGATTAATTATTATTAATACAAAGCTATTTACAAATAAACTTACGTATTAACATTACCGGTTCGTCCAGCAAGGCAATATAATAGCTAGCCGACTATCCGTCGACTGACCCTACCCTTATAAATAATAGTGGTAAGTCGCCCACCCCCACCCAAGGGTAACGGCTACCCTCCGGATCTCATTTCCAAATTGCATTTCGAAACTAAATCTCGACTTTACATCGGGATATCACCAAATCAAAAGCGACCTTAACGCGCATTCAAAGAGCTTAATATAACTCGATGATCTAAGAGCGAAATTTAGTACTTACTTGTGAGGTCATAACCTAAGAAGGGGCTTCTACCCAAGCCTGTACAAGCACTAACTCGTATAATGAGATATGATAATAAACGCTCCAGTTGAATATTGATGTTGGCAAGTTAGGGATGCACTCAGTGTTTACAACTCCGGCTAATTATACAATAAATAGAAAATACAATCTTAACTTTCCTCTTTGAAGATTATTATTATGCATTTATGAACACATTTTCTTGTTGTAAAAAAGTTAATTTAAGGCTGAGTCTTCATGAACTAAAATAAATATTCCCACACAATTTTTCACATAATATTATCGAGACGCAAACTTTGAAAGCGTTTTTTCAGAAGCATTTCACTACTAACTCTACCATGCTATATGTTGCGTTTTTATACAAAATCCTGGTATCTTTAATACCTGACAATAATCCATTTGCCAAACAAATTTCAGTGCAGCCAGTCAGTTTCAAATTATGCCCAGTTATTTTTAAATTAATAGACACCAAACACATTTATCTTACATCTACATTGACAATATAATATAAAAATTACGTTTTATGCATTTAATCATATTATATTGGCCCTAATATTTAGCAGCACATAATATTTTTCCGGGAATAGAACAGAACTCTCACCCTTAACAGGGTTTCTAACCACAGCGCCAAACCTAAAGCTAAACGAATAAACTAATTAATGCTTCTCAATAGCGTATTGTTATTTCTTACATTATGCCTGTTTGTTACACTCTCACAGCTCACACACAATAACGGTTCGACGAAATCTTGAAGGACGATAGCAAATCTGTAAGCTCAGAAACCTAGAGTCAAATACAATATATAGGTAGTTTATTTTTGCTTTGAAAAATCCAGCGCTAAAGGGTTGTACCGGGGTATTTAATATCCGTAGTTTTGCCCGCGGGTCACAGCTATTCAACAAATTGATAAATCCAACTTCAAAATAAACATCCAATAAATAGCAGTTAAACATGAATCGACAAGTTGATTTAAACAGTACAATTACTCCCACACAATGCTATAGACTTGATAATAATTTATCTAAGCTTCTATTATGTAATCACGTTTTGTTACTACTAAATAAGGAGTCATTACGTGTTGTACGTTTATACAAAACAGTTTTAATTAATCAAGGTGTGGTGAGATAGACCTTGTGGTAGGACAAGTTAATATAATATGGCCAATAAAACTTAAAATTGCATGTTGGAAATAAACATTATTGTGTATGTAACAAACAATGTTACCTATTCTTACATTCAATCTATCATCAATGTATCCTTTACATTTCCACATTGCTTTTTTGTTTCTCAGTGAAAAATTTTTTAAAAGAGCAACTATGCTTGCCGTTTCTTCTCCGAATCTGCTTTCCGAATCGGTGGTAACTAAATGTTATGAAAATTCAAAAGTGCTTCAAGAAGAAGTATAAATGAATAGTATATGTTATATCCTACTAATATTATAAAGGCGAAAGTTTGTATGGATGTTTGTTACTCTTTCACGTAAAAACTACTGAATGGATTTGAATAAAACTTTACCACAATATAGGTAGCTTATACATCAGAATAACACATAGGAAAGGTTTTATCCCGGAAATCCCACGGGAACGGGAACTATGCGGGTTTTCCTTTGAAAACGCGGGCGAAGCCGCGGGCGTTGGTTGCACATTATTATTTAAATATAGTAAATAATAATGTGCAACCAACAAATTCTTATGCATACTTACGCGACCTTTTCTCCAAATGTCATGGGATATTGCAGGATTTTTCCAAACAAAAAAGTTACTGTCCACAGTAAACCGACTATAATTGAGACTTGCTATTTGTGATAATAAAAATTATTTAATTGGCTAAACTCTTGCCATTAATAAATACATTAATTTCTTTTAACTGCAGTCCTACTTTCTTAATACATTCAATCATGCTCGTCCAGGCGACGAACCCAAAATAGCGTCACAGCTAAATTAGTCTTGACAGAGTCACTTTTACTTATTAAACTGTATGTCAACAATTTACATGCTAATATATCAGCTTATAATACATCTTCCCAGAGGAGAAAAGTAAAGTTTTCTAAATAAATTTAAAATAATTATGACAGATGTCAACAGCTGAGTGAATATCAGCTCCTTAGTTTTAAATTCAAAAATCATATTAAATTCAATAATTACTTGTAAAAACAGTATAAATTAGTAATAGTTAACTATCTTATCAACGTACAAGTGTTATTTAATGTGAAATACGTATAATTACGTGACTGAAGCTGCGTTTTGTATAACGTGGATGTCAACGGCAACGGAAATTCAAATTCGAATTTCTTCTTGGATAAAACCAGGGGAGTACTAGTTTTAATATATCTTATTTATAGATACACACAACATTAACATTCATTTAAACTAATAACACTGCTCATATTTTATGAGTAACGTCACAATAAATACATGAGCGCATAGTTATCGTCTCACTTTGCTTGACAAGTTGGAAGCAATTTAGAGGACAAAAACTAATAGCTCCAGACAAAATATACTTCAGTTCTAATACAAAACCTATATCTTATCCATTCACTATCTACTCTTTTCTTATAATTAAACCATATTAAGCCTATCTAACACAAGCAAAATTGTTTTAATTGTATCATATTATTATATACACTTTTTAACATCTATTTCACCTGTTTCAGCAACTAAAATTACAACATGCTGACCCGCAAGGCAGTGGCCAAAGATATGGAAAACAAACTAAAGGCCACACTACAGGATTTAAAGGCTTCTCAATCCCTGTGTGAACAACTCTTGCTGGAGAGAGAGGAACATGAGGTAGAAATCCAGCAAATAATAAACAAGAATACTAGTCTGAAGGCCGAGCTAGCTGAACTCCACACTCAATATATGGACAGCCAAAACAAATGCACAGCCCTTCAAGACCTTGTTGACAGCTTCCAACAGTGTTCCAATGACCACGAGAAGGCTCTCAGTCGTATCGCTGAACTGGAATGCAGTTTAATGGAGGTTCAGGAGGATAACTCCAAGCGGCTATGCAATTCATCCAACAGTCTTTTTGGTGAACTGCTTGAATGTGGACAGTTAAGTGGTTTTGAAAACAGTAGAAACATTAAGTAGAATTCACACAACAAATTGAAAAAATATCTTAGATTAAGTAAGTTTATAAAACGTACAAAATCAATTATTAGAAATAGATTTTCATGGAAAAATGTAGTACAATTACAAAATAAAAATAACAGTCTTGTGAAAGAGTTAGATAGATATCATAGGGACTTAGAACATTATAAAATGATATATGAAGTGGAAACTACTGAACTGAAGGAGAAAATAGACTCATTAAATGATACATTACTTGACCTCAACCAAAAATATTCTGCTGCCCAGTTACAAATTAATGAACACATAAAAGAGGCAGATTACCTAATTAAGTTAAGCAATGAAAATATGGATCGTTTCGAATCTCTAACCAATAACTATGTATGTAAGTGTTCCATAAGTGACAATAAGCAACAGTCGCCCCATAAGCTAATTGACTGCACTGATATACATAGTATTCAATCAACGGCAACAATTCCATCTACTAAAACGAAACATCTTTCCACGCAGGAAATTATTGTGTTGTCAGACAATATTGGTCAGGGATTTGGCGCTTTGCTTAACAATTTGGGGCATAAAGTAACTAATTTTTGTACTCCTAATAGTTCATTTACATATATCATGAATTCATTAGATAATTTTACTTTTAATGAAAATAGTATTGTTATTATATTATATGGAGATAGTTTTAAATTAAAAAAACATGACATTGATATAGGATTTCAAAAAATGTTAAAAATTAGTAGTGAGACAAAATGCAAATTTATGTTGTGTACATTACCATATTTGCCTGGTTTGACACAAAATCAATATAAATTTATCTATACTATTAACTTGAAATTATATAATTTAACAAATATGGATCTGCAACGCGCGCGCGTGCACACAGTTTTATCAGCTCCGTAAAATTATTAAAATTAGATCAGTATCTTACAGTTTAACTAACAAGTGGTGCATATTGTTTCAAAGCTCGTGATAAGACCCGTGTAGTAGTGTTAAATTTACTCATATAGTGCAGTAAATACGTGAGTAATCATAAAATAAACTTTTTAAATTGTATAAGGATTTAGTGGACAGTTGTGAGACATCAAACCGGTTGACTGACCGCATCGTTCATCCCGCTTGCGTACGCGCTAACTGCCGCACCTAATAATTGTCGCTCTTTATCGCACAACGACCTTGCTTGAAACTTGTTCACCTTGAACGGCCTAGGCGCCAAGCAGTCTGCTTCGCTTAGAAACAATTTTAACTGCATCGCTTCATTTTGCAATAATGAATATTACACGCGCCTAAAGAATTGCGTTGTATATGAATTTTTGGAAATATACCAATTTTATTGAGAATAATTAATTTTGATATTGATTTTAAAAGGCTGTTTGTCCAATTGTCATTCTTTATAAATTAATTATAATAAATATCTATACGACATGGCTAATAATAATTCACGTTGGGGTTGCTGTATCCCGGAAAATGAGGATGATGAAAGTTTTATTTTGTGCTTAAAATGCAATAAAAAATATCATTTCGCATGTATGTCCCTTGATGATAAGTTATTCAACTCGGAAATGAAAGCTGTGTGGAGCTGTCCCGACTGCGTAAGGTCTATTCCTAGGAGTAATAAAAATGACAACACTCCGATCCGTAATATATCCACCACTAGGGGTAGCAAAAGACAAGCGCTTAATTCTCCTCCGATGGACCCAGAACATTCACTAATCATACGTGATTCTGTGAGAGAAGCCGTTGATGAAGCAATAAAAGAAAATATGAAAGAAATGTTTTCTAAAATACACGACAACATAAGGGCTGCGATCGTAAAGGAGTTTAAGCCAATATTAAGGAGGAGCTGTCCCAATTGAAGGATTCTATGAATTTTATCAACAGTTCATACGAAGAATTCAAAAGAGATATTGAATCATATAAAAGCAAAGTTTTGGCTTTAGAAAATCAGAATATTAGATTGATAAATGCTGTTGATGATTTACAGTCTAGAATAAATCAGTCTGAACAACAGCTCCGTCAAAATAATGTGGAATTACAGTGTGTCCCGGAGCGTAATAACGAAGATCTTGTCAAAATCGTGAATAATTTATGTACCACTATTCAATCTAACATCAATGAAAAAGACATTCTTCACTGTACCCGTACTGCTAAAGCCAACAGAGCTAGTAATAGACCTCGCTCTATAATAATTCAATTATCATCGGCTAAGGTTCGTGATGATTTGCTCGCTTCAACATCTAAGTACAATAAATCTAATCCGCAAAATAAATTAAATAGCACACATCTGGGCATTTCGGGGGCCTCTAGTCCAGTCTATGTCAGCGAGCACCTTTCCCCTGCTAATAAGGCGATACATGCGGCTACCAGGATCAAAGCAAAGGACAAAGGTTATAAATTTGTTTGGATTAGGAATGGAAGAGTTTATTTGAGGAAAAATGAAGGATCGGAGCTCATCTTTGTTAAAAGTTTGGACATTTTAAAAAAAATTAATTAACGTGTAGATTAAGATTTTCGCTTGTTATGGATTATTTTAATCATAATGTTAAATATATATTACCAGAATACTCGTGGCTTAAGAACGAAAACTCACACATTTTCTAGGCAAGTTCTGTGTAATCAATTTGATATAATAGTTCTAACCGAGACTTGGCTGAACAGTTCAGTGAATAATAGTGAATTATTTGATCCCCGATATATTGTTTATAGAAGAGACAGAGGTGACTCAAAGTGCTGCAAACGTGACGGAGGCGGAGTTTTAATAGCAGTATCTAAAAAACTCAATTCAAAACAAATTTTCTGTGGACAGTCATCTTTAGAAAATCTTTGGGTACTTATTGAAACACATAAAACAGATTCTAATCCTCCACAACAGTTGGCACTTTGCGTCACGTATCTGCCTCCACCAGTTAGTCGTGTATTGTTGGAGCAATTTCTAGACAATTGTAATAACTTTTTGGAGGTTTTTCGCCCTAACCACTTTTGTATAATGGGTGACTTAAATTTAAGTAGCTTAGATTGGAGTATGTTGGGGGATGAAACAGCTGAATGTCATATTCCTAGTATATGCCAGCCATTGGTTGACTTTATTTACATGAACAATTTGAGACAGCATAACAATGTATACAACACATCTAAAAGAATACTTGATTTAGTAATGTCAAACATGAACTCTTGCGTTGTATCTCAGTCCACTGACCCTTTAAGTACGATAGATGTTTTACACCCCCCTTTAGACATTAATATTTCATTTAAAATAGATAAAAATCTTATGTATAATTCAGATACATATTACTTCAATTTCCGCAAAGCTAATTACGTAAATATATCTAAATTACTGCAAGAATGCAACTGGGACACTATATTTGCAAATTCTCGGAATGTTGATGATATGGTCAAAGTATTTTACGATGTTATAAATAAAATTATTGCAGATAATGTACCGCAAAGAAAACTTAAATCAAAAAAATTTCCACCATGGTTTGATGCTAATTTAAAACGTACTCTAAAAGAAAAATACCGCATAAGACGTCGTTTCCAGATATATAAAAATCCTCGCGATGAAATAGAGCTCAAACTGCTCAGTTCTAGATGCACAAGAATGGCTAAGGACAACTACACCCGTTACATGAAAGACCTAGAAAATAAATTTCAGTGTAACCCAAAACTTTTCTGGTCGTATATTAAGTCAAAAAGGGGTGGAAGAAGCTCTTACCCGGCATCTATGACGAATGGAACTATAACTACCTCCGATGGAGATCAGATTTGTGACATGTTTTCTAGTTTCTTTGCTTCGGTTTACACTGATAATAATGATGATAGTACTGAAGACAGTGACGTCAACAATATTTCAACACAAAATCTACATTTAACTTTTCCTATCCTAGATTATCGTACAATTTTAAAAAAATTAAAGAGCTTAGATAAATTAAAAGGAGCAGGCCCTGACGGAATACCGCCTATATTCATCGTTGAATGTGCAGAACACTTAGCTTGGCCCATTTTAAAAATCTATAATAAGTCATTTTCATCTGGTGTTTTTCCAACAGTTTGGAAAACTGCTAAAGTTGTACCCGTTCATAAAAACGGTAATGAGGAATTTATTAATAACTACAGACCTATATCAATTTTGTCATCTTTTGGTAAGGTGTTGGAATCCTTAATTTGCCCAGTATTGCATTATCACTTTAAACAGTTATTTAATATCTGTCAACATGGTTTTATACCGTCTCGGTCTACGACTACTAACTTAGTAGATTTTTGCGAAAGTCTTTCCTATTCTCTAGATCGAAATGGACAGATTGATGTTATTTACACTGATTTTAGTAAAGCGTTTGATAAGGTCTCACATAAAATACTACTTAAAAAGTTGCTTATGTACGGGCTATCAAATCTATTCTTACAATGGATAGAATCCTACTTGAGTAAACGTAGTTTTTTTGTTGTTGTGAATGGTTTTCGATCTCAAACGTATAATATAACTTCCGGGGTCCCGCAGGGCTCTCACTTAGGCCCAATATTATTCAACGTATTCGTAAATGAGATACCTGATTTGTTGTCTTGCTCCCAAAGTTATATGTATGCTGATGATCTCAAGTTCTGCAGAACAATTAATAACATTGAAGACACTTATAAAATACAAAGCGACTTAGACAAACTGGTTGATTGGTGCCACTCTAACAAAATGGATTTAAATCCCAAGAAGTGTTTTTTGGTAAGGTTCGCACGCAAAAGAAACTTGATCAATTACAATTATCATATTAACTCTGAGAGTATCAAAGAGGTGTATCATATAAAAGATTTGGGTATTGTTTTTGACAACAAATTAACTTTTGTGCCACACATAGATCAGGTTGCTACACGGGCGGCTAAAATGTTAGGATTTTTAATACGTAACGTGAAAGGTTTACATAATGTAAAGTCAAAGATATCATTATACAACAGCCTGGTGCGTAGTATATTGGAATATGGTTCTGTGGTTTGGAGACCTCACTACGCGTGCCATTCCTTACGTTTGGAAAGGATACAGAGAAGATTTCTTTTGCACCTTGTTTATTCTAGCGGGAAATCAAAAAAACAGTTACCATCATATAAAAAGCAATTATCTCATTTCAAAATTACTTCTCTTGATAATCGGCGGGTACTTCTTGATTTACTATTTGCCTTAAAATTGTTCAATGGTAAAATCGATTGCCCCCAAGTGCTGCAAAAATTTAACTTAAAGGTACCTTCCAGATATCCTCGTAAGGTTCTATTGCCGCTGTGTCCTCCTCAACGCAGAACCGTATCGGGTCGGAACTCACCCATTCCGAGAATTTGTAAAACTGTAAACGATTACAGCGAGTTTTTTGATGTATTCGTAGACTCCCCCAACAAGCTCCGCAAAACTTTCAATTCACTTTTTAAGGAATAGGATAGATTAAGTACATTATATATCATTGTTTTTTTTTTTTGTTTATCGCTTATATTGTATACTTTTAAACTTAGTTTTCGCATGTTGTGTTTACCTGTAAGTGTTTTTTTACATTGACCTCATAATTGTGTATATGAATTTTGATATGTTATATGTAATGTAAACAAACGTTGGTAGACCAAAATAAATAAATAAATAAATAAATAAATAAATCATCATAGTGATGCATTTATATATTTTGACATAAATTCTTGTATTAAATCTTTTTGTTTGACAAAGAATACAGTGTATCTGCCATTTAGATATAAGAGAGAACTTGCTATGTTAATAGCATATAAAATTATTAACCAGTCTGGTACATGTTTAGTATCAGACCCTGGATCTACTATAATTTTATGTAGTAGTAATTATATACATCAACCTAGTTTAAGTGTTGACAGACAATCTAGCCCTAAGCTAGATTTAAACTAGTTTATAAGACAACAGCTAAGCAGTCTTTTTCTATTGTGCATCAAAATATTCAAGGCTTGGCTAGCAAATTATTAGAAATAGAATTATTTTTAAATCATAATAGAATTAAAATATTTTGTGTAACAGAACATTGGCTTAAACAATGTCAGTTGTTAATAAATATTGATAATTATAAATTAAAAAGTATATACTTTAGAACAAACGCTATTCATGGAGGTTCTCTTATTTTTGTACACGACAGTTTAAAATGCAAGGAACGAACTGACATTGTTAGCCTTTCTGTAGAACGGACCATTGAACTGTCCTGTGTGGAGCTGGAGCGTTATATTATTGTTTGCGTTTATAGACCCCCTTCCAGTGACTATAATATGTTTGAGACAGTCATGGAAGAAATATTAAAGCGTTTAAGTAGGAGTAAAAAAAAAGTTATAGTATGTGGTGATTTTAATATTGATATACTTTTACAAACACAAACGGCAACACGAATTGTTAATTTGTTTCAGTCATTTAATCTGTATAAACTTTTTAATGAACCCACACGAATTACACCTACTTCTGCAACCTGTATTGATAATATATACTGCGACTGCAACTGTTTAGACAAAAATATTCTCAATACACTCACTTCGGATCACTGTGGCCAGAAAGTAGTTTTTGAATGGGATTGTTTACCTGAATTTAAAAGAATTAATGTTAGGCCTATAACTAAAAAAGGCATTAATAAATTTAGAGATAATATTAATAAAAACCTGCCCGTACTGAATGATCAATCCTGTCATAATAATCCTTGTGAAATGTTTAAAAATCTTTTTAATTTAGTGCATAATGAATTTGAAAAAATATTTAAAGTTAAATCTTTAAATATTACCAAGGATTTACCATTTAGTAAATGGGCGACACCTAGCATACATAGGTGTAGGATCGTTCTTTATGAGTTATATGGTATGAAGCAATATAATAAAGACCCATCTTTTCTTAGTTATGTTAGAAATTACTCAAAAACTTTTAAAATTGTTTGTTTTACTGCGAAGCGTTTGTATATCAGAGATAAAATACGCGACTCCGATAATAAAGTTAAAACAGTTTGGTCTATTATTAATGGTGAAATGGGTAAAAGCAAATCAAGTAATACCATAAAACTTGTTAATAATGGCATGGTTATTGACAAAAATGCTGATGTTGCGCTTGCATTTGAAGATTTCTTTAGTAGTGTCCCTGCTAGCATTACTAATAATTTAAATTCGTCTTCCGCACTTGCAGAGACCTTTTTGAGGGACCATGTTGCGGGGTGCAGCACATTATTTGAATTGCGACACGTAACTGCTAATGATATTGTTACAGCCTTTAAGACACTAAATTTAAAAAATACTTGTGATCTTTGGGGAATGTCCGTAAATTTAGTTAATAATATAATAGAAAATATTGCGAACAATTTAGCTTTTATATTTAATAAGTGTTGTGACTATGGTACATTTCCTAATTTATTAAAGCTTAGTAAAGTTATACCTCTATTTAAGAAAGGCGATCAAGAAGACTGTAACAACTATAGACCTATCTCGATTTTACCAACATTAAGTAAGGTATTCGAAAAGTTAATATTAAACCAATTGACTAGTCACTTTGCATCTAATAATTTGCTGCACACCAAACAGTTTGGTTTCACAAAGGGGCGCTCAACCACAGATGCTGGAGTTGCACTACTAACACATATATATAAGGCATGGGAAAACTCAAAAAATGCTTTGGGGATATTTTGTGACCTCTCCAAGGCATTTGACTGCGTTGAACATTGTACTTTATTGCGTAAACTTAATCACTATGGGATTAAAGGACAAGCTCAGAACCTCATAGCCTCATACCTGCATGATAGGATACAAACTGTAGTTGTTAATGGAGAACGTTCTAGCGGTGCGTCAATTAACATTGGTGTTCCACAGGGATCTATTTTAGGACCCTTCTTGTTCTTGGTATATATCAATGATCTACCTTATTATTTACAGGATAGGTGTGAAATAGTTCTGTTTGCAGATGATACCTCATTAATATTTAATGTGGATAGGCATGACCCAAATGTTGACGAAGTGAACAGTGCTCTTTTACACATATCCGACTGGTTTACTGCTAATAATTTATTATTAAATGCCAAAAAAACAACTTGTGTTGAATTTTTACTACCAAACGTTAAAAAGTTAAGCAGAAATATTACCTTGAACGGGGAGGTATTACACCCTACAGAATCGACTGTATTTCTTGGGTTAACATTGGACGAGAAACTACAGTGGGGAGCCCATGTCAACACCGCTGCAGGTAAGCTCAGTTCAGCAGCATATGCAGTCCGAAAGGTAAGGCATCTCACCGATGAAGATACAGCTAGATTGGTTTATTTCAGCTACTTTCATAGTATTATGTCCTATGGAATTCTACTATGGGGCAGGGCAGCAGATATAGAAACTATATTTATCTTACAGAAAAGAGCCATTCGTTCTATATATAATTTACGTGCTCGGGACTCACTAAGAGATCTCTTTAAGAATACTGGTATCCTTACTGTACCATCACAGTATATATTTAATAATATTTTGCATGTACACAAAAACGCCGACTTACACACAAGAGTAGGAGATAGACACTGTTATGGCACAAGGAACAGAAATAGAATTGAAATGCCATTTTTCCGATTAGCTAAAGTTAAAAATTCATTTATGGGTCAAGGTATACGCTTTTACAATAGAATTCCTCATAATATTAAAGAGTTTAGTAGTTCTAAATTTAAAACTTATATAAAAAATGTACTAGTTCAGAGAGCGTACTACAGTATTCAGGAATATATGGACGATAAAAACCCATGGAGGGTTGTCGCGTAAAAACCACAGGACAGTTCTTTGGCATGTTATTATAATATATGTTGTTACATATGTATTTTGTAAAATTGTAAAACTGACATGATTTAAAAGAGCAACTATGGAGTTTCTTGCCGGTTCTTCTCCGTAGATACTGCTTTCCGAATCGGTGGTAAATTTTAAAATATGTAATGACGTTTCAAAAGTGCTTCTCTGAAGTGACTGAAGTCTAATTGAATAAATAAATGTTTGAGTTTGAGTTTGAGTTTGAGTTTAAAATCTAATCTAATTAGATACTATATTTTAGGTGTTTATCATAAAATGCAATTTTTTATATAAAAACATTTTATTTTAATTCTTACATCACCGATTTAAATATAATATCACTTAAACCAAATATAAAACTGTAGTAGGTACAATTACAACGAAACATCTTAGTAGTGCAAGCTTGAAGCTTAAAAAAAAATATCAACTATCAAAACACAAATCTCCAAAATTCATCATAACGCATTTTTCAGTTTTAATCAAACGCAATCAAGGCAATAATTTCAGATCAATCAGCCAAGATTTAATAGCACATTATCACGTGTCACACACAAATGACATCAGCAAAATATTCGCGAAATAGCCTCCAAGACGGGGATGAATCATCCGTTGATATTATTCGTGCGCAATTATCATCCGCCGCGCCTTAGCATTATACCAATTAATCGTTATGTGCTCTAATGATAGTATATGTTGGTTCAGCAGATAAATCACTATCGGATGTCTTATTTATGAGTATTTTGGGTTGTAAGATTGTATCGAAAGAAACGTGCTTTCGAATTCGATAATTTGTGCGGTTGTTCAAGGTTGATGCATAATAACTACGATTAACAATTAAAGACAAACAGTTCAGTTTGTCTTGGAAATTGAATCAATTAGGTATAAACACATAATTTCTTATTTGAAAAAATACATTAAAAAAGGGAAACATAGTAATAATAAAATATAAAATTAATCATTCTTATTACTTTCCTGATTATTCGTTGTTAATATTGAAATAAAATTTAGTTATGCCTACCCTATTTTATTATAATTAATGAAACAAATACAAATTATAACATTGAAATATTCATTACTAGTAAAATTATTAAAACAATCCCAATTTAAGCGACAATTTAATTTACCTTACTTATTATAGAATACAAATCCAAAAAAAACTGCCCCGACTTCAAACTGCATAACACCAAAGTGCAACGCATTTCATCTACAAATTTAGCGCATACCGTAATCAAAACAATAGTGCTAGTCGGTGTGCAATTAATACTTTTATGGCGGCGCCTAAATGTGGCACTGACAACATCTCATTCAGCCTATATTGTAGCTTTACTTAACTATTTGTGACCTTATAAATCTTGTCTAATGTTGAGCAAACATTACTGAGGTGTTCATTGTTCATTTATGTGAATAGCGTGTTATTAGTGCGTTGACTGGACTATTTCGGAACGATGTTTAATGGGAGTATAATAACAGTGTTAGTTTTTAATCTTGTTATTAATATTAATTGATTCTTACTGTATAGTGGGTTGATCCGAGGGGTTCAGGGTTCGATTGTTTGCTTACAGAACACTTGTGAATTAACAGGACACAGAAGACTGACTTGTCTATAAAGAAAATGTATCTATCACTGAAACAGATGCGAAATGCCCTTTAATGAAAGCGGGTCACGGACCTCTGTAGGAAATATCATGAATGAAGAAATGTATAGTTTGTTTGTGAGTTACTTTAACTTAGAATATTTTTATTAATATTCGACACGTGGAATGTCATGTATATATATACAGGGTGTCCCAAAAAGTAGTGATATACTGAAGCTGGGAGGTAGAGGACCTAGAGGGCTATCCGAATCACCCCCATGTATGTTATGCGATTTTTCGTATTTTCGGAGTTATGACGTTTTTTTCAATTTTTCACCTATCGCCGAGTACGATGAGATTTTCACTCATGGTGACGTCAATTATTGCGCTAGATGCTTGATTTTTTTTTGTGTGCTAAGCTGAAAAATTGGCCAATTTGGTATGGTAACATTTACTATCGTTAGATCTTTGAATGGAATAAAAAAAGAATTAAATGCCAAGAAAGATAAAATTACCCAGTATGTTCACCACTTCAAGGGCCCGTAAAAAAATAAAATCACATAAAAAAAGTTTTCCGTTTGGCTTTTAAAAACTTGCTCTATCTATCAGGTAACTACCCTAAAAATTTCATTATTTCGTCTGAATTGTGGCAGTCTCTCAAGTAGCCGAGGTCTTTTTAGTATCCCCATTGAAACAAATCAATGGGGGTTAGGTCGAGGGACCGTGGAGGCCAGGCTTTAAGGCAGGCGTCACCGGCGCATGCACAGGATGCAACGACCAATCCATCTTTCAGGGTATCTTTGCCCTTTAGCCTGGTCTCCACGGTCCCCGGACATTAACGCTATTGATTTTTTTCCGTGGGGATACTACAAAGACGAGAGACTGTCACAATTTAGACGAAATAACCCGGAAATTCATAGTAGCAGAAGAAACCATTAAAAATGATAAAAGGGCATTCAGACATTTAAAAGACAACTTTTTACGGTGATGTCGTACTTGCACTGAGCAACAGCGGGGTCATTTTAAAAATTTCTAGTAATTAAACACCTTGTTATTGGTTTTAATTTGTTTTTATTAATCATCATGTTAATTCAATTTTTGCACTTACCAAATTTGATTTCAATTTTTTGATTGATAATATTGATGATTTAATAAAATGAAATTTTCAGGGTAGCTACCTGATAGATAGAGCAAGTTTTTAAAAGCCAAACGGAAAACTTTTTTATGTGATTTTATTTTTTTACGGGCCCTTGAAGTGGTGAACATACTGGGTAATTTTATCTTTCTTGGCATTTAATTATTTTTTTATTCCATTCAAAGATCTAACGATAGCAAATGTTACTATGCCAAATTGGCCAATATTTCAGCTTAGCACACAAAAAAAAATCAGGCATCTAGCGCAATAATTGGCGTCACCATGAGTGAAAATCTCATCGTACTCGGCGATAGGTGAAAAATTGAAAAAAAACGTCATAACTCCGAAAATACGAAAAATCGCATTACATACATGGGGGTGATTCGGATAGCCCTCTAGATCCTCTACCTCCCGCCTTCAGTATATCACTACTTTTTGGGACACCCTGTATTAATATAAATACATACCTAAGAGCTTTTATAAGAAGACAGGGAACGGGTGTGAAAACCACATCTATGGATGTAAACTTCTCATTTTCGGTTTTACAATGAATAAAAGATATAATATTTTGGTTTGCGTCATATAGAAGTTAGCATACCTTTCGCTGGAGCTGCAACATAAAGGAATTTTTCCTCCATTTACACTTAGTAAAACGAAACGTCTACGTATAAAAAAGTATTTACACGACCACATTAATTTCACAATGTAGCATATACATAACTTGAGTGTAAAGTACGTTATTACAGTCTGAGACGACAGTTTGTGTGGTCCATACATAATGTAGTGAAATGTAGTGTCCCAGTCTAGTTCATACAATTAAGCAATTCGCAGTACTTCAGATATTGGTGCTCGTAAAATCTGCATAAGAAGCATGTCTTCAGAGGCTATTCCACAGTGTGTGCAAACGGATGCCTGAAAACAAATAATGTTTATTATTTGATTGAAAGTAGTTGCGTTTAATTTATAGCGATAAGGTGCAGTAGAACCTACAGAGAAAAAATAACTCTTAAAGAATTGAAGGATTCTTATATATTTATATACATGCTAGTTTCGCCTAAAAGTGGTATATATCAATATGGAATTAATTAAAAACATATTGTTATTTTAGTCTAATTGTAATCTTTATTGAAGTAAGTATTGTAACATGACAAGGTAGAGATTTGGCTTTACCCAAGAAGCTTATATGTTATATCTAATACACTGGAGATTTCAGTATGAACATTAACTTGTAACAAGAAAATATGACGTTGAATGACGCCTGTATCTTTTTTATCCCTTTCACACCTAACTAACTACCTAGGTGTGAAAGGGATAAAGGGGGTTCATACTGAAATCTCCAGTGTATTAGATATAAGCTTCTTGGCTCTACCAATACCACAATAGTGACTTATAAAATAGTCAATAACTCTAACCAAATATTTCTAAATTTCCAGTTTAATATTATCAAATATATAAATTGACAGTAAACGTAATAGTTTTTGTGTATATTGTGGAAGCGTTGTTGGCTCGTGTACTTATTACTGTAGTCAGATCATTGTTTCGTGTCCACAATGGGTGCAAGTTCGCGCCGCATCTTCGGGGTTGCCATTGGTTACTAATATTTCACTATTTATTTATTTATTTTAGAAAATTTTTCATTAAACATAGCAGAATTGTATTAAGGAATTGAGATTGAAATAAGAATTAGCATTCAGTACAATTTTTTTTCTTTTTTTGGATAATCAATTAATATAAACTCAGCAATCGAGCAACAAAACACAAAATTCTTCGCTTTGAAAAAGTTGAGATGAAGATTGAGTTCATAGCAATATTCAAGTTAATATCTTAAAAACAAGGCAAACAACGAAGACCAATGTTCAATCTGTTAACCTACTTAAATATTATTTAAACATGCTTTAATAGGTGAATAATTAACCACATTGATCTAATAAACACAACTCCACGATTTGACAGTTGCATACACAAATGACAATTAGCACATCTCGTTCAATGGATAACCACATTTAGGGAGTATTTGAGGACACTATGTAATTTATGACTTCATTATTACAGAGAGAATAATGCTCGCTGTAATGTTGTTATATTATTTGATAAAGACAATGCATACAATGCATCTGTATCACGTATGAATGCAATTATCTATATGCATTAAAAGCAATCATTATTTGCCTTGGTTATGCCATGTCAAGAGAAGGACATAACCAATTTCTTTTAGTTTTTTTTTTAAGTTTTTAAATCCTTTGTTATAGGTTTCTACGGAAAGGCAAAATCGAAAGTATTATGCAGAGAATAATAAAAAGCCGAATAAGACTCTATAAAAAACGCGTAAAGAAGTAGGTATACGCAAAGATAATAAAATGTTTGGACCTGTGGTTTGGACAGTTAATATATCATAAATCATAATAAACAGTTACATAAATTTTATCTTATCTTCGATATTAATTATAATATTATAACAAAATTAAATTGAGTTACCGCCTTAACACTCTTTGGTCTACAAAAACAGTTTACCTAAAATATTACTTTAAAATTCAATAAAAAATAATCCACAAATAAACTGCAATGAATAAATCGGTAAAGCTTGATTGCTAAACACTCGTGTAGTACAAAAGATTAAGTAAACGCGGTTAGGGGCTCCCACACTGAAATATGCGAGTTGAGAAAGGAGTCGGGCATTTTGACGCCCGCCCGCCGAGCATATATTGCAGGAGCTGTTAACACTTTATTGTATAAAAATGTTGTCTTAACTTTGAACGAGTGAAAATTCATAAGTATTTCGTATTGTGAACAAATAGACGTGAATACATCTGTAATGTATCGTGTTTCCTGTAAGAGATATTATCAAGCTTTTATTTCGAATAATCTGATAGTTTATAATAATTATTTAAATGAACACTTTTAATATTACATTTGCTCTACCATACGAGTATGTAAATATACCAAGAATTTTTCTGTATAGCTTTATCATAAACAAATGTTTATACCTATATATAATATGATGCTTGATAAGTTTGTGAATCTCTGAAAAATATTTAAAAACTACTAAATAGTTCTAGCTTAATCTGTAGCTTAATAGTAAATACCCTGCTAACGTTTAAACTAACGCAGGTAAATTTAAACATTATACATAGCAATAAACAAGCAATTTAATATTTAACAGCTCCATATAATTCCAAAGCCTTTACTTTTATTTTCAGACGTAACCGAGTGGCAAAGTTCTCTTGTTGGTAGAACGTCTACTCTACCGGTTTGAGTTACCACCTCTATCTTCCTTTTATGACCTTCACCTACATCATGGAATGAAGGAATTTCAGCTTCTCTTTTTATGCAGTATCGAACTTTTCTGTGCCGTCTTATTTGGAATTATCTATATAGAGTGCTTACGTCTAATTTATTTAAGGATTAATAGTAATGGATAATGTATCTAGAGTTCGAGTCGGCCTAATTGTAGATCGTGTGTTGCGAATACCTTAAGCTACCACTATTAATCTATTAAAGGGAAATATAGTTTACAAGATGAAATTAATTAGATATTATCTTTTAAAAGGCTAAGTCTATATATACCAGGAAAATATGAGGTCATGATTTTTTTTTTCAGTTTTAAATGAACAGACGTTGCATTACAGAGTGTATTGTAACCTAATTTTCAACCTTACTATTTTGATAAACAGATTTTTTAAACAAATTGTTCAATAGTTTTTATAAGTAACATAGGTACGTACATACTACATAAAAAATAAAACAGTATTTTTATAATTTCCAAACGCTAACATTCCGTAAATTTAACTTTATTAAAATTTAAAAAAGCGGACACTTTCAACTTTTTCGGATCACCGCTAAATAGTCACACCTAAAGTAGACGAAACTGCGAATAATTTTAATGAGCATAATTATGAAACTACGTCAGTTACGTGTAATGTTCGAATAACTCTTAAAAAATGTTACGAATGCAACAATAATGTTAATTTGCGTTTAACATAATATGATCATTACTGCACTTGTCTGTTTTTATGTTCGTATCAATATTAATTACTTTAACGGAACACAATTTTACTGTTTTTCAATTATTCAAATGCATAATTAATTAATGTCGACATGTCGACTGTGTCTGAAATAATTCTAATTTACACTTGTTAATGGGAATTTGAATTATTTCGTAAGCTCGCAAACACGTTTGCATGGCCTTAAATGGTATATTTCTTACACCGTATGCTTTTTGGTATCTGTGTTTTACCTTTATTTACAACTGTACCTACACTAATATGTTTGTACATAATATATAACATCCTTATAGAACTTTTTGAGAACTAGAAAAAGAAATCAAAAATCGTTCAGCACATTCATTATACACACCAAATACAAGTCAATGTTTATTATAAACTAGCTTCCGCCCACGACTTTGTACGTGCATCCCCGTTTTTCCCGTTCCCGCAAGAATTTCGGGAAATCCTTTCTTAGCGGAGGCCTACGTCCTAACATCTACCTGCATGCCAAATTTCAGCCCGATACGTCCAGTGGTTTGGGCTGTGCGTTGATAGATCACTATATCAGTCACCTTTGAGTTTTATATATATAGATTTGGTACTGATATAAATTTATATACCTACCTACATAACTGTAAACTAATATATTTTCTTTTTTTTTTCGTCAACTTCATTTAATTTTAAAAAGTTTTTTCTTATCAGATAAATAATTCATAAATACCATAAGTATTCAAAGGTATGTGATGATATTTTTAAGATAATTGGAAAAAATATTGAATAATCTATAATGTTAATTAGTATACATTGTAATTTCGCATTAATTAATTTGAATTAGCATTAAATGTTCATATAATATGCAGATCAGGAGACACTAGTAATTAAGGAAGATAATTAAAAAGCAAAACTACATTGTCATTGTTTGATTAAAAATATTAAGATATTCGACTTTTGTTATATTTTTTCATAATCTCATACCGTTATTTCTTTGTATTTATAAATAAATATTTTTAATTCAACATGCGGGTAATTCTGTTTAATTTTTAAAAAATATGCTTACACGTGAGAGTTTAATTTAAATTGGTTTGAGAGTCTTATAATTTTTTGTACTTTTTCCTGGTATGACGTAATATCTGTCCGATTTCTATACTTAATCTTTCAGCACTTGTATTACAATTCATTGGAGAACATGTGAAACAACAAAGAATAAAATGACCAATACCCAACCAATACCAAACCAATAGAATGAATAGATATACATTTATTTATTTATTTATATTCTATTTAACATGTCTAAAGATTCATCTGATATAACTATCAGTAACGATATGAATATCATTGAAGTGCTAGTTAAGATAATATTCTTAGCCATAAAAATTACGTCTAGTCCCCATAAAACAGGCTCGTTAACAATAAGAACCTCCTCTTTAATTCAATGGGCTTAAACGAACATCGAACCCACTTCTCTCACGTTACAATTTGCACTAAATTTATCATACAATAACGTTTGTGGCTGAAAATTATTATTCAAATCGAACTGCATTAATCAATACGTCCATAAAAGAAAATGCGATCGACGGTGCTCCTGCGCAGCGTAGTGATGTGACTTGATACAAATTACATATTATCGATGTTGCAATATCATTTAATATGCAAATAAATAACTTGTAAAATTAAACTTCAGTGGTTTTAATTGGACACGTTTTATTGTTTTATCGTTTATAGTGTTATTATCACTGATAGTAAATCGTGATACACAAAGATAGATATCCTACTAAAGATTCAATTTTTTAATTATTAGTAGTATGAAAGAGAGTTTCTTAAATATAATAATATAACGTCTTTGATTCGACATTAATCTGGCTTTACCTTCCAAGAACTTGCATGTAGAGCATATCTCCGACGCACATTTAACAAATGTCAATACGAACTGCGTGATTTATGATAAACAAACAAGGCCATCGATATCGATACAAAAATCGATACAACACTAAAGATTCACAGGTTCCATGTACCATGTGCGTGTGTGCGTGCAACCGCGAGATAATGAAGTATCTGCACTAATATATTATAAAGTTCATTATAAACAATTATTTATTGTTAGCGCATGTTTATTAATAAGGTAGGGCTACTGCTTGTGTTGCCAGTATATAGGGCTGTCGATGGATAATTTATGGCTCCTTAGATTCAACCTAACCTTGAGTTCCTAATGGTTATGCAAATTAGCAACATTTTCTTTGATAATTATAAGTATACTTCATTTCTATGCAGATGAGGTCACGGTAAACAGTTTGTAGTTTATTTTATTGTAATTAAATGTATATTTAATAGATTTTGTTTGTTTATATTAACAAAACAATGGTACTTTTAATAAAAATCATTCGAAATCTAATCAATACCTCCTCATCAGTAACTCCAATATAATATCTTTTCTATCTTCATCAGAAACTTCATGTATAACAAATTAATTTCAATCAACAATTAATAAATTCTCAAGTATTCATAATCTTATTTATTAATAATTAAAACAATAAAAATAAACTCGATCTAATTACTATCATCAATCACTATACCTTACTATCAGCCCTAGCAAAATGAAAGTAGTGTACGCTTGTCTTAGATCCTGTACTCAGAGATTGTAGGCTCATTTCGATGTAAGTCAATACTTATATCAATTTAAATAAATTGATTTTAAACTTGGGAATGAAATAATAATAAAAAAAGTATGTGTAGACATTTCAGTTAGGAATACTATAGACTATTATTGGTCGTTTTTTTTGTAGCTAGTTTTTCATTTCTAAAAGTATAGAATGTAGAGTCGGAAGACAGGTTTAATACTCGTGAAAGTATTTTTATGTTTGTGGTTTATCCAATACACTAACAACAAACAAACATAATAATTAATCATTCCTTTTTATAATATCGTGAAGGATAACGATATTATAAAAAGGATAAAAGGATATATATTTATCCTTATATAAAAAGGATAACCTAGATTTTATCTATCCGTACATAACATTTTATAAAATCGAGATAGGTACATGGAATCAGTTTTAAATTATAATGTAATGAATGTATAGAATGTATAGAAAGTATTAAGTATTTACATAGTATAATTTAAATCAGTATTTTTGGCTTAATGTAATTTTTTGTAAATGTGATTCTGTTTTCTAGGAAATTGATACAAAAATGTTTTAATTTATTTCAGTAACAAAGTTATCTGAATCTGAAATTATTTCCGAGAAGTAGAATATCTGAAAAACAGTTTCAATATTCTTAAATTGAATTAATTTCATTTTATTTTTAATAATAATTTATGATGACTTTAGTATTATTTTAATTTTATTTTGACTTTAATACCATATCTAAATCGAAACTCGTCTTGCATTAAAAAATGTAGGTATTATTAATTAATAATACGTTTAACAATGAAATCGTGCTTTTAAATAATCATTCAATACATAATTAATTAAATAAACTGCCTCATTGAAAACATTCCTAAGTCCTCAATATAAAATCACATATTATGCAGGAATTGAACGTGACTGGTAGAAATGCTTTATTGTAGTCACAATTACATTGCCTTGACATACAACACTGACCCAACATGACATGCTCATAAAATCACTTTAATTATTCAAACGATCACTTTACAACAAATTAACAGAGATCCGATGATAATAAGAGATCTGATAAACACTGATTCTATTTTATTGGGCATTTAATGTGTGTTGTTTTGTGGAAATAGTGAAAGAAAGTATTGCAATAAGAATGTAAATATTACCGAAGGCAGATAATACGTTTTGAAAATCTTATTGTAATATTTTTGTACTTAAAATTACAGAAAATCTCTTCATTTGGTATACCAACTATAAGGACTGAAAATTATGAACCGTATTCGTTGTGTGTCGGCCGGTATTTAGTATTTTCTTTCAATAGTTTTGAACATGAAAAAAATTTTTTGATGTCTTAAGCTTTACATAATTAACTTCAATACGTAAACTGCCTTGTAATTTGTGAACAAAGACAAACTGAACTTGTTTGTTGTATTGAAACCATCAACGTTAAAATCGTTAAAAAAATTATACAAAATGAATTGAAGATTGGCGTAATAGGGTGTAAGATTGCTATTCGAAGAAGCGATGAAAATGCATAATAGGATATCATAACACTGAATCAATTAACAGTATTTATAATGTCGATGGCCGAAGTGGACCCATATCGAACGCTTAACCGTGCACAGTGCGTTCGGAACCGTTCGATAAAAAAATAAGTTCAAAAAAAGTGCGCGCCACCCCTAGGCTCGACGGGAAAAAAGCAGATAAAAATGGGTCCCGCTCGTAATTTAAATGTCGATCCAGTTGTTTGTTACCCGCGGTCTTTTATTATTTTTAATATTGTTTCAGTGTATTACGTAATTTATCATAGGATGGTAACTACGTTGATGAAGGGAAATAATCTGTGGTCAGATGATATTTAATTAGTATTGTCTGTAAACGGTAGAACCACTACCTTTTCACACAAAAAAAAACTTATTACTATCTATTCTAGAAATTATTTTTCATTTGCAAAATATTTTGTTCAACTAATACAACTGATGTTCAAGCTTAATATAAAAGTCTTCAATCTCTAAAGCTGCATTGTTAAAAAATAATTGTATAAAAATACTTCGAGTATTTTAATAGCAATTCTTTAAAAGTATACTTCAACTTGATACAATATTAACCAACCGCTCTACATAATCCACTGGCTTATTTTTATTTGATCCATGTTAGTTAATTCGTTCCACTTACAAAATGCGGATAGAACCATTCCACACGTAGCGTAAAATTGAAAAAAGGTTGCGTACATATGAAGAGGACACAACATAATTTATACAGTAGGTACTCAAACACTACTCGTGCTGAGCATGCCGCGATAAAATGATTCTGCTGGATTGTGTTAAAAGATTATAGTCTACATTGTGTTTGGATATCATCTATCGAACCTAAGCGTGAAAACTTTATCAGCCACATTCCCCAATTGCAATTGTTAATCTGTTGTTTCAACGCGAAAGAGAAGGATAGACAATCCGACTGACTTTTGTTATCAGTCATTGTTATCGACGATTGTTTTGAACACAGGTTATTCAAAATTCAAACTAAAGTCCTACGCGATCGGTATTGGACATTTCTGTGCTTGTATTCAGACAAATCGTCTATTTAAAATGTCGATGTTTTATACCCTTATGTTGGCCTGAATACTGCGGCATAAACGGTGATTAATTATCAACAATTTTATGAAACATTTTGCATAATACCGCGTTAAGATCGCGGTTATTTTCCATTAACATTTGCGAGTACATCAATTTGCACACAGTGACCTAGTAAGACGTAATAATATAGATAAGTGGATCAAATAGCAGCACCTATCCAGGCATTAGAGCAGGATCTCTAAACATAGTCACAATGGCTAGTCATCATTCAATTGTGCCAGTGGAAATGGCCCGTTTATCTACAATAGGAGGTTATCATTTCATTGCATTTCTTTAAGTTTCATACATTATGTATGGGGAGCGTTAATACTGCTTAATCTATTTAACTGGTCAAGGATTTTGATATTGATACTAGGTTTCTTGTGAAAATGCCTTACATTAGTTTGGCATCGACCAATTTAGACGTTCAAAATATCACCGTGCTTTGTCGTGAGGAGTTTCAGCCCTAAATCCTAATCCCTATAGTAACGGCCGTACGTTCTGTTCCAAGTGAGATGTAAAGGTACATTTAAGGTAGATTAGTTGCCAAAAATGTTTTTTTAACTTCGCCAATACTATGAGGTGAGGTTATATTTAGTTTTTTGTAAGAATTAGACAGATAATTAAAAAAGGGTCATCATGTCATTCTTTTATGACCAATTCGAACAGTGTGAACATGGTGTGAACCATAACAATAGACATTCATTAAAATTTCTTAAAGCTTCGATCTTTTAATTTATAATTAAAATGATTATCGATTTAAATATGATGCGAATTTCTACAAAGAAAAAATATCGATCTAACTAACGTCATAACATTTATCTTCATATGCAGACAAATAGACTTATAAGTTAACTAAAAGGAAATTACGGTCCAGTATGCAATTTCAGGATAGGAAGAGGAAGTTTTTATCTCTGACCCCTCTTGATATCACTATAAGGTACACGCTACTTATCAAATTGTAACCAACTTTTATCTACGTAAGAAGAAACTGATCAAATAGGTATATAAATATGATACCTATAGTTTCTATTTACTTTATAATTATTAACGAATACAAACAATTTCTTAAAAGGTTAATTAGTAAGCTTATTAAGAGACGACTTTTATATTATTTCCCCAACTTCTGTTACAATTTCCTTAACTCCTAAATAAATAGAATGTAATAAAAACAATAACATGACTTATATTAAATCAAAACATAGCTTGTATTAGTAGGTAATGGACGTAATAAACAGAATGACTCACAAAGATTTAAATTTTTATAAGCATACATAACGCAATAAATGATGTAGTGCAATACAAATAATCGAACTTTATTTGATCACTTGTAAATGTACTGGAAAATGTAAAAAATGTAAATGTATCTAGTCTTTATTATTATATTCACGAATGAAATATTTAATCGTTTACGTACCTACTTCTATTATTCCTATGTTTAGACATACGTGGTATAAAATAATCTTTGAATGCTTAGTGCCTCGCCCCGGTTTCGCACATTATATTCGCTACTAATTAACAAAAATAAACTATACACCAACCAATTACCAATTACAAGACCGCCTCCTTGGTATAGTGGTTGACGCGTGAGCGTAGAACCGAGGGGTCCTGGGTTCGATTCCCGGTGGAGACGAAGAAAAAAAAATGCCTCGGTCTGGCAGGACACAGAAGGCTGATCACCTACTTGTCTCTAAAGAAAATCGATGAGTGAAACAGATGTATGTATCATCTGCCCCTTACCCCACTTGGGGACATGGGACTTCACACACTACCAATTACCATATAATTTATACGTCTCTTGCTCTATTGGTACTGTAGAACTTCTGGTAGAACTTCTGTTCAGCAGTTCTCAGGTAGTTATCACAAAACTGCAAAGGATCGGTACGTCTTTATTTTATAACATGTAGCCTGTAGGTAATGTATTTCTTCACATAATATAATGAAATATTCATTTGTCATGTATAATTTACCTCATTATATTAATTAAAGTGAATGTAATATTGTAGAGTCTATAATATTATTTTGTAACACCTGTGCAGGGTTACGTTTAAAATAGAAGTGTGAAGTAAGATATGTGGAAAATTGAATCCAAGGATAGAGAGTGAAAACTTCAATAGATATAATGATGACAACCAATAAGTACTGAAACTTATTGGCATTTACCCAATATATCTATTGAAGTTTTCACTCTCATATTGAGTAAATGCCAATAAGTTTCAGTACTTATTGGTTGTCATCAAACATCACATACATCCAAGCATACATCTAACAGTTTTTACTTTTAACTGTAACTACATTTGTTGCCTGAAATAAATGAATAAATAAAATTTACTCTACAGTCTACAGTCTTTACTCATAGAGAAAAGCAGTAAGCTGTTTAAAGACTAAATAGTTAGTTTAAATATTTGATTAATAAATTATTTCATTTCCTATGCCACAGGGCTTTTACCATTTTGTAGTTACCCATCACCTTTACCGCCAATTTTGCATACTTCACTTTTTTAAAAGACGTAGATAAAATCATTACACACATAACCTAATATATACTTGACATACAGATGCATGACATAGTTGCATCCGTCAAGATGACAATGCATATAAGGTCACTGCAAAATTGGCTGCACTTACATCTGATTTACAACGCTGTATCTACGCACTAAGGATATTATGTTGTAGATAATTCATACATTTCATATCAAGCTCAAACATTTTATTCAACTAGACCTCGTTTAGGTTTCTAATCAATGCTTCTAAATCGTCAATATATGGTAATTTACCCTCAGAATTTATCATCATCATGAAATTGGCTATATCGTAATTTTAAATTTGTGAATACGTGAATAGCTCTTTATATTCTTTAGTCTATGGTATGGTGATGCTATGCCCATAGTGAATCGTCCCCAATGAAACAATTTAAAAAAAAGCCACGGAAAAGGCGCAAGATTTTTTGTTTAAATTGGCAGAGCCGCTTATTTGCGTTTCCTTTTTTTTCAGAAATGGAACAGTTTCTTTTAACATCAAAATATTGTAAAAGTATTTATGTGACAAATACGTCATCGGTTTCTGGTAAAAGTGTAATATAAGTATATACTTAAATGTATTGATTAGTCGGATCATTGAAATACCTCATTGGTTTTTGGTTAAAGTGTAACGTATTTTTTTTTCGTTTCAGGTGTTTAATACAAATACAAATGATATAGATTGGGCATAGCATCATAACGGCAATGTTATCGCGCCCTATCATTCGGCCGTTTCCAAATAAGCTCATTTATAACGCACGGGGGCTGAACAAAAACAAAAAATTTGAATAAGGAGAGCATTATTTATCGCCGCCCCAATGAAGGCTGTTAATGTGATTTTTTAATAATAAAAAATACACGAGCAGCAGCGAAACGAGGATCATGTATCATCGCCATTTTGACCAGTCATTGTCCTGAAAAAATGTTTTTATTTATCAACAAACGCGCAGTATAATGAATGTACACCCCATATTAATAGCGTTTAACGTTTATCGAATACCTGATTCATTTTTTATCAAAAGAGCTTCTATGTAATAAAATTAATAATAAAATATTAATGTAAATACCACTGAATACACTTAAACATTTTAAGCGGCAAATATTTGTATTAATTTTACTGAATTAATTTGTTTATTAATGTTGTTTGTTAAAGTAAAAACGAAACACCGTTCACCAATAAAACCCTTCCCTTGCCTAATTAAAAAAATAAAAAAACACTCCCTCAGAACGCGCGTTGTCACGTTCCATATTCCCGCGTTAATTACACGTCATTCTTTTTTTCAAAAAGCGCGCCAATGACGCGCGCAATTAAAGCCGTGTACAGACAACGGGAAGACGCGACATAAAGCCGGCATACACAATGCGTCCTCGGCGAAATTCGCCGCAGGCTCTGCGAAATTAACAAGGCGATTTACACTTGACACTAGGCGTCCGTATTTCACTACTTTTCTACATGCAACTCAGGCTTAGCGTCTACATTGAGTATTCTTTTTTTATTTGTCATATGTAAATGAAAGAAACAGGCAACCTACTTGGTTAACTGCGAACACGGTGCAGTTCTTCCGTTGACGTTCCCTGCTCTGTGACGCACAGCTCTAAAACTTAGCAAAATGTGAATGTGCACTGCGTCGTGTCACACACATATTGCTGTAATTGTGTGAAATAAAGAGTTTTGTGTCATTATTTTCGAGATCCTACTTTGGCGAAGGGTTATTGTTGATAATTTTTATTATTACTCGGGGAAGAACAGGTTCATTATTTTTTGAAGTACTTTCTTGTGAACAATGTGTTACTTAGACTATGCGTAGCCTGCGGCGGCTCTCTGTATACAAAGACGGTTGTCTTTAGTTCTTCATAACTAATTCTGAATGCTGTCTGTTGGAACAATACACGTTTAGAAACAAAATTGTGTCAAGACGTTTTTTTAATCACCGTGTTTTACAAAAATCCTGCTTACTTGAATACATGTGTTTATATTTAATTACGTTAAGCTAAGATCGATAATTAGCATACATAATTATTCACAAATATCCTGGCATTAGTGAAAACGTTATTTTGCATACAGTTTATTAGTGATTTGTGTTTAATATTTGAATTAACAAATATTACCTACTTATAACAGCAAATTTTAAAGAAAAGGTTAAGGTGCTATAAAACCGTAATATTCATAAATAAATTATCATGCACACATACCTAGTAGGTAAAATACTACAAATCACTTTAGATAAGAACGTGTATTAATTCAGCTTATAAATGAAACGAATTATTTACAAAAAACATTACGTAAAAAATATAAATAAATAAGAATAAATAATACAAGCACATGGTAAAATATCAAGAAAATAACCAACATTAATTTTAACGGTTACACAGAGACGCTCCACTTTAATAGATAAATCCTATTGTGAAAACATAAACAGTACACAACTTACACAATTATGCAAATTTAATGTTACCCCTAATTGCCAAATTATTTAAAGAGGTTTTTGTTAATATCACCCTTACACCCCTTGAGAGGTCAAAGATTTTCTTTTCTTGAAATTGCATGTAAATTATGTTAGAAAATTCAATGGGGTTTCGTTAATGGAAAACGAAATAAAAATTTAATAAATTATTCTGTTGTCCTTTTCTTTATCTTTATTCGCTTTAAACTCGATTCAATGGAAACACAATAAGTACATAAGCATTATTTTGTATGTAAGAAACTCGGAAAACATACATGTCCTAGGAGGACGTTGCTGGATGTGCCGCGTATGACAGTTATAATAAATAAATAGATATCACGTAAAATTGCTAACTAGGCCAATTTCAATAAATAACATTGTCCCCATTATTTACCATAACCAGAATCAATTGCCACGCGTTAAAAACTATGATCTATAACTGTAACACAAGGGAGCTAAGGCCAGGGCTACACCCACCTCCCTTGATCATTTATAATGCCAAAATGTTTTAATTAAGACGCTGTAAAATGTAATTTACATGCAAATTCGGTTTATGTTAATGTGCCGCGTATATCTGTTTGGGTGCGTGCTTGCTATCTAATTTTGCGACAGTGTACGCCGTCATTATCTTGGCTCTAATGAGAAATCTGGCAACGGCTTGATGTTTGCATAATTAAACTTGCGGTTGGGTTTTGATTGTTGCCATGATAAAATACTCGAGCGACATCTGTTACGGGGATGAATTTATATAATGCGCGCGAAAATGCGTTTATCGTTTTCTGTTTTGATTGTCACTGTCAATGTCAAATCGTTAATCTTGATGGGAGTGAATAGAAATTAATTATTGCGACTATCTTGCGAGTTGCGACTGTAGAAAACAATTATTAATATCTTGACCGAGGATGATTTCTTACTATTTATGATATTTTTTAAATTTTGATTAGTAGGTAGGTAAGAGGCGTATATTTAATTTAGTTTTATCCATGCTTAACGTAGGTACCAGTTTTGTTTAATTCGTGAGATACAAAATATAATCTTACTAGCGGTCCGCCCCGACTTCGCCCGTAGTACCTACATGTTTAAACTATCCTATCTCTCAAGTTGGATCGAACTGCACATGGTGTGCGAATTTTATTATAATCGGTTAAGTGGTTTAGGAGTCCATTGAGGACAAACATTGTGACACGAGATTTATATATATATATATTAAGATGTAGAGATGAATCCATTTTTTCATTCATAAGACTCTGTCATAACTCATGACACCAAACGACATCCATTTAGAAAGAAAGAAAGAAAGAAAGAAAAGACATTTATTTCTAGATAAAGGTACACACACACAAGAAGAAAACACAAAATAGAAGAAAAAAGAAAGTACGATACATAATAAAATTAGACATAAATTAGACGCCATGTTTGTTGAGAATCTGGTACTGTGTGTGCACTGCATATCCAGAAAAGGGTCTTGACTCAGCTTTCTGCCATAATCGCAGCAAGCTGCGACTACAGCGCTGGTATTCTGTCAAGACCGAATGGAGGGTGTGCTTTCGACTTTCCACTGATTTGCTACAGAAAAATAATATAAATAATAAATAGATAACTAATACAAATAATAGATATTAATAAATAAATAAATAAATATGAATATGAATTTAAATGATAATAAGAGATGCGGTGTTGATTGGTTGATTGGTGCTTTAAATACTATGCAGTAACTACTGTTCTGCCAGAAGTAGATGCTTTAACTTTTGTTTAAAAGTGATTTTGGATCGAAGTTGACGCAGAGGCGGCGGTATATTATTCCAGCATTTTGTGGCACAGTATTTAAAGCAACCACGAAAAGCCATGCTATGATGCTTCGGTACTGAGAGTACATCAACATTAGATCTTAAAGGATTCCGACTTGTGTCCTTACGCCAGACAAGCTTCTCAAATAGATACAAAGGGCGTTTAGTTTTCACAAGATCAAACAGGAAGCATGCCATGAAGAGCTTGTGTCTATTCCTCATGTTAAGCATCTTTGAAGAGTTAAGAAAAGGTGTTATGTGGGACCTGGCAGGAATATTAAAGCAGAATCTGGCACAGGCGTTCTGAACTCTTTGCAAAAGCCTCCGTGACCGTTCCAGTAGACAAGACCCGAATACGTTAATGCAGTAATTGAGTCTAGAAAGGACAAGGGACTCGCACAACACAATTCGGAGATCCGTATTATTAAGGGACGCAACTTATACATTACTTTTAGACGATAGAAGCACCCTTTAACAATCTCAAGAATATGGCTTTCGAATTTGAGATTACTGTCAAAGATCACTCCCAAATTACGAGCCTCTTCCACTTCTTGAATCGGGAAGCCATCAATGGATATTGACAAATTCAGATTTTTTGCTTTATGAACCTGCCCCTTTGTCCCGATAATCATATATTTGGACTTGACGGGGTTTAATAGCAGAGAGTTGTTAGATGCCCAGGTTGCAATACGACTCAAATCCGCTGTGAAACCAGACAAAGTCGCCGCGACCTTATCGTATTTTATTCGAGAGTATATTTGCAGGTCGTCCGCATATAGATGGTAGTTGGAGTTGATAAGGCACCGCGTAATGTCTGCTGAATAAATTATGAACAAAAGAGGGCCCAATATCGAGCCCTGGGGAACACCACGTGTCAGCAAGAGCTCCGAAGAGACGTTAGAAGAGCCATCGTTGTTGTTCAGAATTACCCTCTGTACACGGTCTCGCAAGTAACTATCAAACCATTTGCAAGCGCCGTCATCAAATCCATAAAAGCGAAGCTTACTGATCATGAGTTCAAAATTGATCGAGTCAAAAGCTCTCGAAAAGTCCAACAGTGCGAGCAAAGACGCGCTGCCCATATCTTCATTAGATAAGAGATCGTCTACGACATTCAGCAGGGCCGAGCAGGTGCTATGGCTCTTCCGGAAACCTGATTGGTACTTCGGTAAGATATTATTCTCTTCACAATAAATAACTATTTGATTGTATTTACTTAAATCCTGGCCGATATATAAATACCGCGAATCATAATTATTCAAACACCAATTGAAATTTCAAGAAATTACACAAAACATTCAATTATTAGCCATAAATATCGCAGAGACATCTTAAAGTGTCGCTAAAAACTGAATTAATTAAAACGAAATCCACTTAGTCAAGACATTCATTAGTGGAACTCAAATCAACTAATTTATTCCGATAAAGAAACGGTCCTTAAAATACGGTTTTTTTTCTCTTTCCAACCCTTCGCCGAGATTCAATTCGGCTAAATAAACCGAATTATTTGCTACTTAAATGAGTGTCAAGAAATCCCGGACACCCTGCCTCTCTCGACGTCTTAGCTTGAGCAATATGAACATTTGAATATTATCATTTCCACGTTGGTAGTAGCAATCTATCATTCATATCGTAATTTAGTGTTATTTTAAGACAATGAGGGCACCACCATAACCCCATGACATTTATATAAAATACTAGTAAAGTATCTAATTTATTGTTCCAAAGTATTTTAGGATTTTTCGTTGAAAGCAAATTGTTTTGAAGTAAGTGTAAATAGACATTAGACATCAAATAAACATATTTTGTATTTGACTAACATATAAACCGCTCATAAAAAACGAATGTAGAAAAAAAGCAAAAACTAGTCTCCGCTAAGTTAGCATTGTACCCTCGAATAGTAACCGAAAACTATGAAAGGCTTATAAAAGAAAGACAAGCTGTTCGTTTTTCCATCGTGGCAAAGACAAAAGTAGAGCCGCCCTCGGGAACGAATAGGCCGGGCGAGCTTTTCTCACTCTCTTAAACGCTCTTGCTTGATGTACTGCGACCGCTAAGCTTGATACTTGGACGTATAATGGTGAAACTAAAATGGTGAAACTAGCTTGATACTTGGACGTATAATGGTAATATTATCGAAAAAATTAATTAGATTTGAATACTAATGAGCTGGCTGAAGGTTATTTTATAGTGGTGTTGATAAAATTTAAGCACAAATACCTAGTGTTAGATATTTAATTCTTTCAAATTAACTTTCCATTATATATTTATTTCCACATAGAGGTATGTATTATTTTTCGTTTCTGCTCTATTTCGATGTAATATAATTTACTAAAAGCTCTACATTTTATACCTACATTCTTTGATCTATTCAATATTCCATTAATTTTGCAATTGGCTCATACTTTTAACGTCATTCTTACCAACGATAAGATACTACGAAAGAAAAATTCATGTTGGTACATATAAAACACATTTGCTCTATTTGTCTAATTTCGTTCACTATCTTATTCCTTAATAAAACAAAGTATGCACCTACTTTAACAAAAATATCTGTATGTATCCCATACATGAATACAATATGATGAATACGGGCGAATATGTTTAATTTTCAAAGTATCAAGACTTATACATCCATGTAGACGCGACAAGTGTGGCTCGAGTGGCGCCTAGCCGCGGCGGCATTGTACACCGTGTATCGCTAATATAATAATGGCTATGTAGCTTTATTATTGTTAAATTACTACAATTTGTTTGTGTTTTGGCAATTTTTGGAGCTTTAACGGTAAATAGTGTATGGGAAAGGAACAAAGTAACGTTACGCTTAATAAAAATAAGTTGTGTTACAAATTTTATAAAGTCAAATTATATAAAATAAATAATAATGCTTTGATAGAATGGATTGAAATATCATTCAAAACTATGGAACATTTTATATTCATCCACAATCACATTTTTATTTAGAAAAACAGCGCGACTGAGCGCGACTGATATTTGTGACTTGATTAGAATGTAATTAAATAGTACCTGCTGTAAATATTACAATTTGAATATTATTATGTACTTCATATAATTCGGTTTAAAATTGTTTGTACAATTTTATACAAAAATGTGTCAGTATTTGATGTGAAAATGTGGGGTGTTACTGTGAAATGAAGAAAATAAGTTAATTAGCTTGTACTTTGTAATTATATATAAAGCAAAGCTTTCCAAAGCAGTTGTAATTCGATAACCATTTGATCAAATTATGACTAAATAAACAGTAAATACAAAAAAGTTGCTAACTCACTTTTATAATCTAAAATTCTTTCTGTTTCAACAAAGTTATCCTTTAGCCAGAAAGCAAATTTATGACAAAATTATAATCAACATTCAAATAGGCCAATGATTTAAAATTACAGCGCAAAAAATCTTTGAACTCCATTAGAAACAAAAATAAATTGAATTAAAACTCGATCGACATTCACGATTCGGAGGCCTAACTCAATTAGATAGGGAGGGCTGATGGAAAAATAAAATAAATACCAAAAAATTAAACAAAAAAGAGTTCAGATATAATTTCAAATATCTCCGTAAATGCAAAGTGCGAGTGGTGTTATTTTATTCAAATGAGGGTGAACTTTTTTCAACCCTTTCTCTCGACGCGCCATCAAAGTGGCCTGATATTCAATTAAAAAAAGAAGAGAGAGCCCGCGACTGAAAATTAATCAGAAAAAATGCTTTTAACTAGATCTACATTTTAATGAAATTTATTATTGACGATTATTATTATAAGCGAGCGAGCGCTTCGTCGTGATTGTGTTAGTAATGTCTTTTATTTTACTTTTTACGTTTTTTGTCATTTCTTATGCTCTTCTTATTTCGTTATTGAAGGAAAGTACTTTTAATTGATTATTTAAATGAATCAATCTGCAAGCAGATATTTTAATTTTTTGGAGCTCGTTCATGTTTATTTCCATTTATTGTAGCACTAAATCTGAAATAGTTTACACAATTGTTTTGTTTCATTAACAGTAGATTTTGTATTTGGTTTCATTTGAAATATAATATTTGTAGCATTTTAAAGTTATTTTAAATCACCAGCAAAATGAATGTGAAGACCTCATGTCTGTAGTTTCAACTCACTTTCATAAGTAGGTACCCTTAGTAGTTAGTTAATCTTAACAGATAATGAAGCAATTTTTACACGCATACTTTTGGTAGACATATTTATTTATCCACATAATAATTTTTAATTTAACTATACATTCGAAAAAGTCACATATTTAGCTCAGATTATTCTACAAACAATAATATAATTTAAGCATCATATCAACAACAAATACTTCACAACTGCAAACCAGCGTTACCAAAATTAGTTTAGACAAAATTAGTATCAATTAAAACCAACGCTATGCGAACATTTGAAAGTGCTAACTGTTGTATTTCCACAACACGTCAAATGTGGCAAACATAATTATTCTAAGCGCCATAATCACAAAGAATAATTTTAATATGCATATGAGGTGATGGAAGTGCTTTCACGGATACACAGATACGAATTAATTGTTGATCTACATAACTGTGGGCATCCTCACACCGCTGTGTAAACATTTGACGAACAACACTTAATGAGCGTGAATCTGTATGCAGTTTCATTATACAAAACAACTGCAAACGTATAACTTTTCTAAAATTAGCGTATAGTTGCAATTAATAGAGAACAGTTTTGTAGACTTAATACAGTAATCGTTAATCAGCCCATAGATCTTATTTCAGAAGCACTCTCAATATCTTGGTTCGTGGGTGTAAAGGTGATCGGTAAACAACTCGTTAACTGAAGATTCCTAAGAATCATTTTAACTACATATAAATACTTACACTTAATAATAAACTTAATTTTTAGTAATAAGAGTCATGTATCCTACTGTGAGTAGCTACTGTAGTACCTAGTGTGAGTTTATCTTACACTCAAACAAACTCAAACATTTATTCAATTAGACTTCTTCTAGAAGCACAATCGGCATAACATGTTTTGCCATTTACCACCTGCAAAAGGTATATAGTATGATGACCATTTATTTCACAAGATCATAGGTCTTGTCAGCTCTATGTTATTTATAAGAATGGGAATTCACTGCTTCAGACTTCAGTTATTGTAGCAAACGCTGTAACATACTCAAAAGCTTCACTAACGTAAGCTTTCACTTCTTGTAAAGATGTGATTGAGGATAGAGCGTCCATCAGGCTGCACTAAATTACAAGCTCACTTCTTCAAGGCTATTTATCCACTGAAAAAAAGACATCAACTATAGCACAATGCTTGATATTAATTTCAAAAGCATGTTGTTTCTATGACCGCGGAGTATTACTAGTTACGACACGGTGTAAGCTATATCAACATAATTCGAGGGCTCGTTATTATTCACTGACGGCGCGAAATGAGTCCGTTTTTATTCAAACCCCAGAATGATATAATTAAAATTTGAATACAAGATTAAGTCTGAAAAATCCAATATCGAATTTTGCTTCGTTACACAAAGGATTGACGCCATTTTGTGATTATAATTAAAATTTTAATCACCTTATTTGCACATTGATTTATTTTAATATTATGTATCAGGCAATATTACATTAATACATGCATAATTATCCCAATTATATGTAATAAAATTCCATGCACTACATAAATGCGATATATTGATTATTTATAAGGGAATTAAACGGCTCTACTAATGTAGTAAATATTAGTAAGTATTATTAAAAGACATGAAATCATAAGGAGGATTAAACAGTAATATTTTATTAAGTGCGAAATGTACAATTATTTTGCTAGTTGAACTCTGTGTGATGGACGACTTGGGGAAACCGAAGGCAATAAGTTTTGTTGACGCCTTGACAGGGTAGAATGCTTTTGTATATGCTATGCATTATTCTGCTAATAGTTTAACTTTTACATTAAAAATATACCTATCCATTATAATATTATGTTTATAATCAAACTATAAAGTTGTATAAAAGTATAGGAAAGGATGTAAATAATTCACACATTTTGTATAGAACTAGCCTGTGCTAAAAATGCGTGTTTACTGAAAAATTAAAAAAGTCTTATCGATGCTACATGGCGAAGTATGCAGTATACCTTCTTCGTTAAAGCTCGCGTATTTATATGGTCAATAGCTCCCTCCACAGAGAATAATAGCTCAATTTACGAAAAGCAACGTCCGCCTTGAATATTATTCAATCACCATGACCAAGTTTTCGCTTGGCCCCCACAAACGACGATATACGTACTTGCTCTCTAGAAATCTATGCTCAGGGAGGCTAGACCGAAAATTATTGGGAGCCAGGGGTTGGGGTCGGCCGTCACCGGCCTGATATGTGACCGGACTCTTGTTCAACAAACGATGACGATGATTTAAGCTCGGCCGTTTTAAGTGTATTACCGAGGTAGAAATCCGGCTTTCTAAGCTGAGCATGGATTTGAGAGGGCCGGCTATTACGACCCCCACCGATTTATGTGCACGTCTGCGCTGCCTCAGTCGATATTGTTGCGTTCTGTTCACGTGGAAAATAGTTACGTAAGAAGTCATAAATTAAACACAATCACTGGTGTGCTGCTTGTAACGGCCTATCGGACCTAATGAGTCGGGATTTAGACTTCCGTAACACTAAACATATTAATGCAATTATCTATACAATAGTCAAATGCTTTGGCTTATCTGAACTCGTCTATTCTCCTTTCCTTAGAAGGTTCTAGAAATATGGAATATATTTTACAAATTACGATGCATCATGCAGGTTATGTCAATCATAATGAATTTGAAGTCAAGAAGTTCATTAACCTAGGTATATAAAATTTTATGCATATGCATGTTTTATAGAGAATTTGGTAAATCAGCGGTTGACTTAATCATACATAAAACATATACCTAAATATTTTGGAAACCTTTAACTAAATTATGTTGTAAATCTAAACAAGAATTGAGAACATTGTCCACAGATAAGCCTTTGGTTTCAAGCCAAAAGATATTATGTAAAGATCTCAGGTCATGCTATCCATAGACATATAACTTGAAACTTTATAGATCAGTTCGGTTTTCAGGCTTGAATATTTTAATAAAAAACATGATAAATAAAGCTCTCGTTTGATAAAATTTTATGAAAATAGAAGCTTTATAAGCATCGTTATTAAAACTATTAAAACTTGAAAACTCTATAAACTTCAAAATTAATATTTTCAGACTAATTAAATACATTAACCAAGTATTTTATTATTCAATAATAATAGTATAATAATTGGCAAGATAATATTTTGAGTAGGTTATCTACAAATGATATGAATATATGATAAAAATGTATAAAATGTTATACCAATATATTAACATATCCAATAAAAACCACATTTAGTTATCTCCTGCTATCACAAAACTTTCAATACGTAACGATAAAGTGCAAGGAAAAAGGACAATTTGCGATGCCCCCACATTTCTAATTACATTGCTCGTTCTAAATAATCAAGATATACGACGTGTGTCACAATAACATTAATGCAGGTGGTCGTGTGCTAATAATCTCGTGTTGATATACAATAAAACAATTTGGTGAATGCTGCGTGTGCGGCGAAGAGCGTCTTTCTGTATTAATTTATGGAGCTTTTTTGTGTAGGGCTCGTCTACGAGAGTTTATAGTAGTTTTTATGCTGAAAATTTCAGCATAATAACCATCTTATTTCGGCCTGAAATATATTTATAAATATATACACAATAAGTTATAATTTAATTAAATATTATGACCTAATATTTACATAACATTAGAAGTTTGCACCCAACAATAGATACGTATCAATAATAAAAATAAAAATGATTGGTCTTTTTTGCATCAATCTGCATATATGAGCAAAAGACCAAATAAATTAGATTTTGTATCTATATTTTCAATTTTACCAACATTAATAACTTCTGTCACATGCATCGAAGACTCAAGACATGCATCGATTAAAAAATATGTTATTTTATCTGCAAGATTGATAGCATACCTACACATTCCAGAAATTATCTTACAAGTTTAACCAGATTAGCGCATATTACAATAATTATTCACGAGGCAGCCCTACTCATAGTTCCTATCATATAGATTTATTCTTGTTGCGTCGTGATTTGCGAGACATTATGATAAGTTGGCTTACGTCGAGTCGGCAATTAGACCAGCATATACAGACCGGCGAATTAAATAAATTAACGCAAAGACAAAGTTACTGACTCCAAACGGTAGTCGATATGATTCAAAGGGATTACGCATATAAATAGTGGCTGGTTGTATGCAACTTATGTTTGAAAGTTCCATAGACGATTCTTATTTTTTTTTCTGTGACAGCTCTGTAAATAGGGTTACCAGTAAATAATCGTATGGCATCTCGTTAATTACATTCCACAGCTTATCACATCTGCTTTACTGTAATAATTCAAAATATAAACTAAGAATCGAAATACATTACGCATATCGGCGCACCGGCGATTTCTTAGCGCAATTAAGCTGCCGATAAGAGTAGTAATTACGTATGCTAATCATGCACTTAATTCCGCTACATTTTGCGCGCAGTGTACATCTAACATGTTCCTTAATGTAGTCTATGCTTATAGCTATTTTATTCATTATCTGCACCCTGGAAATTGTTTGCCTGACAGACGTTTAAAAATGGAATTCAAATTTTTTTTTTCTCTCGAGTCGAATGTGTCAAAATTAAGCCAGTGATCTTTTAGATGATGACGTCTTGCCAGATAAAGGAAAAAAAACGTTCAAGGAAATGAGCACTATTTTTTATTCGAAGTGTCTAGTCGTCCGCTAAACGGATGAATAAAATAAATTAGTCGTCCGATTACCGGATGAATAAAATAATTTAATCGTCCGATTACCGGATGAATAAAATAATTTAATCGTCCGATTATTCGGATTAATAGATAACCTTTTAACACTAAAGCTAGTTGGGTTGGACTAAAGCAAAGGGGGCGCAGGACTTAGAAAATTTTTGATGGAGTTGGTGTCATTATAACACCTATTTATTATTATTTTATCGTAAAGATTACGCTAATATAAGCATGTTTTATAGGAACAACTTTTCTCTAAAATCAAAAATGGCCGAGATATTCGCCCTTAATTCGTTAGGTTAGGTTTAGGTTAGGTTAGCCTTTAGGTTAGGTTAGGTTAGGTTTCTTAAAAAAAAACTACACAGAAATAGGAGCCCCGCGAAGCGGGGCTCCGTCGACGCGCAAAAAAAAATCAAGTTTAGGTTAGGTTAGCCGTTAGGTTAGGTTAGGTTAGGTTTCTTAAAAAAAAAACTACACAGAAATAGGAGCCCCGCGAAGCGGGGCTCCGTCGACGCGCAAAAAAAAATCAAGTTTAGGTTAGGCTAGCCGTTAGGTTAGGTTAGGTTAGGTTTCTTAAAAAAAAAACTACACAGAAATAGGAGCCCCGCGAAGCGGGGCTCCGTCGACGCGCAAAAAAATTCAAGTTTAGGTTAGGTTAGGTTAGGTTAGGTTTCTTAAAAAAAAACTACACAGAAATAGGAGCCCCGCGAAGCGGGGCTCCGTCGACGCGCAAAAAAAAATCAAGTTTAGGTTAGGTTAGGTTAGGTTAGGTTTCTTAAAAAAAAAACTACACAGAAATAGGAGCCCCGCGAAGCGGGGCTCCGTCGACGCGCAAAAAAAAATCAAGTTTAGGTTAGGTTAGGTTAGGTTAGGTTAGGTTTCTTAAAAAAAAAACTACACGGAAATAGGAGCCCCGCGAAGCGGGGCTCCGTCGACGCGCAAAAAAAAATCAAATACCAACGTGTGCCCTCCTCCCCCCTCCTCCCACCACAAAAAACCGTATAATACGTGCGGCAGTTCTCTAAAGAAACCCCGATAACCTAACTATATAGATAAATAGATGTTATCGGATGATTAAATTATTTTATTCATCCGGTAATCGGACGACTAATTTATTTTATTCATCCGTTTAGCGGACGACTAGCTTTGTCCTTTTTTATTACACTTCTAAATACTTTACCACAACTGCACACAATCACAGATAGGAAAAAAATTTGCATGATTCATCAAATTATACATAATAATTATTGATTATCATATTAAAAAGTTAAAAATCCGTAGCATATTACATAAACAAAACAAATACAATTTTATAAATCAAAATACTTTTTGCGTAAAGTCAACATTTTTCAAAACACAAACAGGAAGTTTAATTACTTATGTTAATTGTTAAGTAAAACATGTTTAAGATAATGCAAGTGCACCCTTTACAAATAAATCGCTTCAAATTGATTAATGTTCATGATAAATGGATTGGAGCATAATATCTATATAATAAAAACTCTACGTCAATAAAATCGTATGAAACAATGTATACCTATTCTACATCTCTTTTCCGTAAATGCTTCTCATATTTCACCAGTTTTTGTAAATTGACTTATTACAATCATGGGACTTATCATAATAAGTAAAATTTTCGACACTAAATCTACTTACTTCATACTTGAGTGAATTTTATTAGACCGAATCGGACGTATCTAGTGTGAAGGGCTAGTGTAGTAACAAAGTATTTTATTATTTAACCCTTAATTACTCGCGTCCATATAGTTACACTTACGCTCGCGTGGGGTATATTTAACCCCAATTTTAAAGGTACAATAAAACATATTTTTAATGACATACTTTTATTTTTATTATAAAAATTAGAAAGAGACAACATTGTTCTAAATTATAATACTATCTTTAATCAATATAAATATAATCAACTTTTAAAGATGAAACTTTAAATTTAGGACCTTTAGATCAAAACATTTTTCACATATCATAGTGGAATGGTCGTGACAAACTTGCTGGTGGAATTTGGCACACATAAATCTTATTTTTTTATCCTTTGACCTTGGACAGATATGGCACCTTTTATAAGTTGTCGATGGACCACCTCTGGAAGTGGGGCTAGGATCCTGAACTTGAGCATTTTTTAGCCGTTTTTGTATGGCCCTAGGCAGTGTGGTAAATATAACCATAGGCCATCTTTTTGTTCGTCTGCTGACGTTATAGTTAGCACACATTTGGTTGAGTTGTGGTCACTCTGGATCACGTCCTCGTCTACCTCATCTTCATCGGAACTATCTATGATGCTTTCTTCGTCGTCTTCCAAACGCTCAACAATCTGGTAGTCAGAAAGACGCTTACTTGCCATTTTAGGCGTTCTAACCTAAAACAAGTAAACATAATACAAAGACTAGATTTCCGCCCGCGGCTTCGCCCGCGTTTTCAAAGGAAAACCCGCATAGTTCCCGTTCCCGTGGGATTTCCGGGATAAAACCTATCCTATGTGTTAATCCAAGTTACCCTCTATATGTGTGCTAAATTTCATTGTAATCGGTTCAGTAGTTTTTACGTGAAAGAGTAACAAACATCCATACATCCATACATCCATACATCCATACATCCATACAAACTTTCGCCTTTATAATAGTATTAAGATAAGTAAAAAACGAACCATTTAGTATATGTACTGCACATTATAAAATAAAAATACACATACTCACTCGTACAAAAAAGTTGCACGAATACTCGCGTGGGGCAATATATACCCCAGACGCGATCTCCTGACACAACCACACGACATGGAGCGGTGCTTGCGAGTGATTCACGGCAGGGGAAGATATTTAGGCAGCTACTAAGAAAGGCACGCAGGTAGCTTTAAAAATGGCGGAGATACGACGCTTCAAATATGCCTTGGGGTTAGATATACCCCACGCGAGTAATTAAGGGTTAATTATTTATTTTATAAATCGATTCTACATTTTACTAGCTTACGCGGCTTCGTCCGCTTTGACTAAAATCTAATTAGTTGAATAAAAAAAAAAGTGTGTGCGTGTAACCTTTACGCGCGATTGAAGTAAAACTTCTGTGGCGTTGACGACATATATCACTGAAATGATTAAATATTAACTTAAATAAATAAATATTATATTATAATTTAATTATATTTATTATTCATGTGCTTTACAAAGATTATTTAAATGTTATATTAATATTATTCATTCGAAACAGGTAATTGAATGTCATCATAATTTCTTACGTACGAAATTATAGGTTTGTGGTAACTATAATGTGAAACATAAATTTTACTCTCTAAATTTGCTACTTTTCTTGAAAATACAGCATCTATCGTTGTACCGAAACGCGTTGTTGAATGAAGTCGAGAAGTATTCATAGATAAATCAAATTTTTCTTCTAAAAAATCAATTAACGGCTGAGATTCCTGAGAGCGAAAAACAACATTAAAATCTCCAGTTAGAATCATCGGTAATTCATGATAATTACTATTTAAAAGTCGAGAACCTTCAATTGGGAAGTGAAGTAATTGCTGATGAATAAATTTTATGATATTTGTCAGGCTAGTATTTGTAGAAATATAAATAACAACGATAATCACAGGTTGGTCATTCGTATTAACACATCGAACCAAGGCGATGTCACCAATTTGTGAAACCTCATCGGAAATTTGTGATAATATAGTTGGTGAAATATTTTGAATTGGTGTTACATTGTTCAGTGTATCTGTAGATGAATGATATACAGCTACTCCACCAGCAGTTGAGTTGGGTCGTTTGTATTGGGTAACGCAATAAAAATTTTCAATAAGAATTTGTTCGTCATTTTTCATCCAAGTTTCGGAAAATAACAGCAATGTGGACCTTTTTAATACTTTATCATTCAGATCAGAAACATGAGCACGTAAACTTTGGCAGTTGAAGGAAAATAGTGTAATGTTACTCTCATTTACAAGGTTATATATATATAATTCTTCCTGTTGTGTTATTAGGCGAGAATTTGAAAGTCTTTCAAATTCACACTGTAAATCAACTATTCCCCCTGGACGCTTTCTTCCATGATAAAATTTGTTGTCATCGGTGTTTGAGACAATGAACAATCCATTTATATCAGTTACTCGTTATAATGCTACATATAACAGCTGCTGACTGTGACTTTTATTGTATTCATAAACGATTTGATCAAAAGTACCACCTTGAGACTTATGTATTGTAAGCGCACAAGCAGATACTAATGGAAAGTGTAAATCTCTTTGCAAATATTGTCTTATTTCTATTCATTGGTACAGATGACGATCTTCGTAAAATTGGGACTGCTGTTCTACTAATGTTTAGAGTTTGAATATGATGGGCAGCTTTTTTCCTAATTTTCTCTCCTATCTTACCAGGAAACTCAAGCCATAAGCGTATGATGTTATCACTGTCATCACGTTCAATATACACTAACTTTCCAACACAACCGTTGGCTAAGCCATCAGATACATCAATATTGGTTGTAATAATGTAAAATTTGTTAAGAACTAATATGATTTCATAAGGCGATCCTCCTGTATCAATAACTGACATTTTATGAAATTGTTGGCATACATATACTTCTTGTTCAACTGAATGACAACCTATATACATA